>NC_056744.1:1114081228-1114381228 GCF_019279795.1 Protopterus annectens | reverse complement strand
TTTTATTAAAAACTGGAACCTTCATCCTATAACATAGTTGTCGTTTTAAAGAAGGACAATTCTTAAAACTAAAATTAAGTTTGTTCCCAATGACATCTTGAGTGGTGTCATCAGCTAAAAGTACTGGCCAGTTCTTTTTAATTATTTCACAAATTCTATTAATATCATTAGTATATGTTAATATTAGCCTAGTACCCTTAAAATTAGTTTTCTTGCGTGGTTGACATTAGCTCAATGAAAACTAGGGTTTGGCTACATCACCTCTAACATTTAAAACCATGTCATGGCATTGTTTTAGCACTATGTCCGAATACCCCCCTAGATTTAAAATTATCTGCCATAACAGATAGTAAGGACACAAAGTCATTATCATCTGCACACAATCTAGAGGCTCTATAAAACTGCCCCTTGACCACACTGGAAAAAATGTGACTAGGGTGCATGCTGGTTCTATGAACTAAACTATTCCTCCATGTAGTTTTCCTATAAAAACTAGTGTGCAGATGTCGGTCTCTAATAATTATGCTGACATCTAAAAAAATCAATGGAATGTACAGAATGTGTAGAAGCAAACTTTAAAAATGAACATGTAGTGCCTAAATAAAATATAAAATTATTCAAGTCCTAAGGAGATCCACTCCACAACAAAAATATATCATAAACAAAATAACCATAATATTTAATATAAGATTTGTATGCATGTACACCCAATACAAATTGTTTTCCCATGAAGCCATAACTACATTGGCATATGTATTTGCACATGCTCTGCCCATAGCTACACCTAACCTTTGAACAAATAAACAATCACCAAATAAAAACAAATTATTCTCCAAGACCAAATTTAACAAAAAACAAATAAGAAAAATAAAATCATTAGTGTAAGAGCTATGTTTAAATAAATGCATGCATACTGCCTCAACACCTTCTAGATTTGGTATATTCATGAACAAAGTGCAGACATCCGATGTGACAAGTGTACATCCATGAATATCAATATTAGAGACTGTTTCACAAAGAGTCTGCAAAAAATGCTCCATATCTTTTAATACTTAGGAGACTTAGCTATAATGGGTTTCAAACCTTGCTCTATAAAAATAGAAATGGGTTCCGTCAGCCACCCTTGTCCTAAAACGACTGGCTTAAAAGGTAACTGACATCAAAGCGGGGTGTGCTTGAGTTCTTGTAAGCTTATTGGAGCTCAGTGACACCTATTTGCGCAGTGCACCACTGAGCTGAACAGGGGGGTGTGTACACTGACTGCTAATCTGTGTTTACCTCTGAGGTGCATGTTTTATCATGTTTGTGCATGTTTGCGTAGCACACTGCCGTGCTGAGCATGACCTTCCATGGGGGTGTGTCTACTGACTGCTAAGCTTTGTTTATCTTAGAGATGCGGGTTTGTGCAGCGAGCTGCAGTGCTCAGCAAGGAAGGCTATCAAAAAAATTGGCTGAGAATGCCAATTATATATTAATTGCTGATGAGCCTTGTTTCACTCTAAGGCCATTAAAATCCATTAATAGTGTACTTGACAGATGGAATGCATCATAGGTAACCAATCACACAGGCTGCACCTACAGACGAGCAGGAGAACATATGAATACATCCTACAATCTGATTTTTCCCTCACACTCTGCACCATTGGAGTACAGACTTGGGAATTTTAACTGAGAGAATGCTAGGGGCTCCTGTAGGTCTGCTATATATTTCTGTGCTAGATTCTGAGGTCACTGCTGATGCTGCTGCTGACAATAGGCCTAGATTGAGATGGAGAAAGGTGTTCAGGCTAGGGTAACCTTCCAGGAGCTTCATGAGCTAGAGATTGTAGAGCACTACAGGGTGTAGAGGAACACACTACAAGAACTCACTGAGCTGTGCAGCACTCAACTCAAACTCAGAGCCAACAGAGGGTAACCCATCCCAGTGGAAAAAAGGTATATGTAGCTATTAGGATACTAGCTACAAGTATTTTCCAAAGACCAACTGGGGACATGATGGGGGTCTCACTGGCATCAGCTTCCAGGATAATCCACCAGTTCCTGAATGCCATGCTACCACATGCCTGTGAGCAAATTTATTAACCCCACACCCCTGGGTTGAGGGCCAGTACTATGTGACTCTTCTACCATGTAGCACACTACCCTGAGGTACTGGGTGCCATAGACTGCACTCATGTACACATCAAGGCACCAACCAGTGAAGAGGGTAGACTCTACATCAACTGCAAGGGGTATCACTCCATCAACTGCCAGGTCATGTGCAATGCCCAGGACATTATCATGAATTTGTGTGCTGGCAGCCCTGGCAGTTATCACAACTCCCATATATGGCACGTGTCACAGCTGCACCAGATATTTCAAGGGTGGCATCCTGTATGGCCATTTACTGGGGGATGCTGGCTATGCACTGGAACCATGGAGGATGCCACCCATCAGAAATGCGCACATACATAATGAAGAATGCCATAATGAGGCACATGCACAAATTAGGAACATCATAGAGCATGCGTTTGGTTGCTGAAGTCACAGTTCCAATGCCTCGATATATCTGGTGGAGCCCTCCAGTAGTCTCCAGCCACATGTGCACAGATGTTCACAGTATATGCCATGCTGCACCATATGATCCTGCAGAAATAGCTGCAGAAGGATCAGCAAAGGGAAGGGATACACAGATCCCAACCAGTGCCTACATCCCCACAGCCACACTTGAAGGAGGACCACCTTGAGGTTGTCTCTGTAGGCAGATGTAGGAGTGCCCAGTACATCCTGGCCTTGGCCAAGAGACAACGCATAGGACATGCACTGACAATATAGGGCCGTTGGGACTGACACCTTACTCCAAGTCACATATATATACATAAACATGATGCCAGCCAGCCCACACAACCTGTACCTAACCATCTATTGGCTGTGTCCTGCGTGCATCAGACAGAGTGAACCCTGAACTACAGGTCTGTCAGTTGCTGCAATCACAAGGTAAGTCACTCTCCTATACACCACTTGTATGGGGTACTAGAATATGCTAGCACATGTGTGGACCTGCGGCATGTATGCAAGGGAATATAATGGGCTACTGGGTTGTGTGCAGAGATATAACAGCCACTTGGGACAACAGGTACATTGTCCAATAGTATGTGTCCCATAATATTCACTAGGCCTCATAGCTAGAAACTCCACTACATTATGCAAGGGAGATGTCAAACCGTGAGGTCACAGAACAGTCCCATGACAGTCTATGCCAGCAGAGCATAAGCTGGTCATCCCCCTCCCCCCAGCACATCAGGGTTCACAGACAATTGCTATAACAGTAAGTCTGCAAAGATATATCAACAGACCAGACAATTCCAGGACTGTGACATAGAACCTGTCCACACCTTGTATTTCCCACACAACTCAGGGGTAACAGTGTACCTCTGTATGGTGTTGATAGTGTAAGGGATGAAACCTCCCTGTCTAGCAGCTTGTATGACTCACTGGGCTAGGGACATTAGCATGGGTGTGATGGTGTTGGTTCAAATCTGGCAGCATCTACATCTTTTGCATGTGAGGTACTCGTATTGTGATATTACTACAGACTGTCATAACCCCTCTGTTACTGCAAGAAAGCTTGTCAAAGCCAAAGAGAATGGGACAAAGGGCCAAACCTACAGATAGACATTATACATCCCCTGAGTAACCTAGGAGGTGGCTAGTATAACAGGAGGTTGCAACAGATCAGACTAGCTGCAGGACGTAAAGGCCATCATTTACAAATGTCAGTAATTAAAACAAATCAGTGACTGTGTTTTACAGTATATTATTAGAAAACCAGAACTGTATGGGGAACAGAACAGAAATATGGGCAAAATGCCAGATATTCTGCAAAAGCATGTACAGGGAGAGGTATGCAGATTGTCACCTGTGTGTTGTGTTACATCATGTATCCCAGTCATATCATACCTTTCAACCTCTTAGTACAAGAAATCTGGCCACAGCCATGAATAAATGTGGGACAAGGCCGAAAAATAGGGAACCATTTTAAATATTGCACTTACAAACAGAAAATGAATAGAATAACAGTTCCTGCATTAGCATGAATCTCCTGATGTGTATGGAGTCTGAAACTCAAATTTCTGTCATGATTTCTTAAATTCAATCTGTAATGATTTGCCACTATGTTGCCAGAAAACCACAATGTTATGTAACACAGAGCAAAGACATGAAGCAAAAATCTGGACATTCTGTGAAAGTCTGCAAAATTGAGAGGTATGAGTCACATATTAGGTTCAGCATACAGCCAGGGAATGCCTCGGGCAATATCAGGGAAGTGCTGTACTGTATTAACATGTGCAACAGGCAATGGTCTGCAGCACACAAAATCCCAGACTGGAGTGCAGGTGGATCTGGCCTGGAGTCACCTGGCAAGTACTGACAATCACACTGGACATGCTACTACACTTAGATAAATTGAGCCCAACTCCATTGCCTCATCCACCCAAAGACCTGCTATATGGAAATATGTCTGTACATACAGACAGCCATGTGTACTGTACATATCTGTCTCCCCCATCCCCCTCACACTTGATTAATGTATGTATCAGTTTGTGGCACATATAAATATGGTAACAAGATATATATATTTATATATATATATATATATATATATATATATATATATATATATATATATATATATATATATATATTGCTATGTAAAGTCCAATGATACATAGGCTCTCCACATATATCTACATAACACATGTACATACAGTACACACACAGCAAGAGTTAAGGTGACATCCCTGTTACACACACACACACACACACACACACACACACACATATATATATATATATATATATATATATATATATATATATAATCTATGGGGAGGTATGCATGTTCCCACATACCCTTGGAATACTGGGGCTATCTGCACTTACACAGCACAACAGTTGTTTGATGGAACCAGACTAAGGCTATGACAGTACTTAATCCACCCCCAGACCTCTATGCTTGTGGAATGTGACCCTGTAGACAGACACAGGTGAGCAGTTGGTGTAATGTACACTGGTTGCAGTGTATGGCTTGGAAATGGCATATTGTGCCTGGCTACATGTTCGCCTATCAAATTTCAACCATTCACATATGGCCATACTGGTAACTGTATACACATAGCAGGGATAGTAACAGGTATCCAGCTCCCAGGACACTAGATACAATAACAGTATCAAGCAGTATCACTCTGCAGGCCACATATGCTGTCCAACACAAGGACACTTTCCGTACTGCACAACAACTGTGCCTGCATCTGCATACAGAGCAAACATAACCTGTGGCATGTGCAATAAGTACTGCAAGCTATAGTGTATAATAATTGATAGTAGGGGTTCTAATCTCACACCAGCCAACTCTGTGTGTGTGTGTGTGTGTGTGTGTGTGTGTGTGTGTGTGTGTGTGTGAACATATATCCCCTTGCAGTACTAGAGACATGCCCATGTGACCTTTCTCTGACCTGTGACTAGCTGCTGGCCTCAGCATTGGCCTCCTTTACAAGGCCTGCTGATGTCATTCACCCGAAGAGCACTTTCTGCCATTTTGGCATCAGATAAATTCCATGGGACATGCGATAAGTACTGCAAGCTATAGTGTGTATTACTAGATAGGTAGGGGTTCTACTCTCACAGGTTCATAGGTTCATAGGTTGGTACTAGGCTATCGGCCCTAGGGCCTATACAAGCTTAGCCATAACAATTCCCTGGATATTTCTTCTCACACTATTTACTTTCCTGGACCCCTGTCTAGCAGGGCGACTGACATGATCCCTGGGGTGAATTCCCTTTCTCCCATCCAATCATCAAGGTTCCTTTTGAAGAGGGCCAAAGAGGTGCTCTGCTTAACATGTACAGGTTCATAGGTTCATAGGCAGATACTAGGCTATCTGCCCTAGGGCATTTATAAACCTAGCCAGAGTGTATTGGCTTCCACCTCCCTATTAGATTAGCCTACTGTGCCTCTGTAAAGTAGGTCACAGAAGGTACCCATTTAAGATTAGTTTACTGTGCCTCTGTCTAGCAGGGACACAGAAGAGATCCCAGGGGTGAATTTGCGATTTCCCATCCACTCGTCCAGATTTCGCTTGAAGAGGGTCAGCGAGGGGAAATGTCTAACATGAATTGGGATTCTATTCCAGAGTGAGGGGAGACTCTGGGAAATGAATCTGTCCCTCCAGCATGTCCTATTTATTTATGCGCTGAGGTTTAGGTCCCTGGAGCGTGTAGCTCTAAGGGACTTGGATTTTTTGTGGTGGAGCATGTCCATTAATTCTGGGTTTGACATGGCTTCGTACGTCAGGCATAGATCGCCACTGAGTAGGCAGTAAGCAACCAAGTAGAGCTGGAGTTTCTTTAGTCGAGCTGATTAGGACATCTGTATGTAGCCCATTATCCTCTTGGTGAGGTACATTTGGGGTCTCTCCAGTTGCTGCAGGTGTCGGGTAAGGTACATCACAAAAGGGACATTGTATGTATTCAATTATGGGCCTGATGAGTGATGAGTAGAGGGCCACAATGACCTCTCTTGATCTAGATGCAAACCCTTTCGTGATAAGGTGGGCTATATAGAAGGTCTTTCTAACCACTTTGGCAATGTGATTATCAAAGGAAAGATTACTATCTACGTTGGTTCCCAAATCTCTAATTACTTCTTCCATACTTAATGGATTACCACCTATGTGGTAATTTGTGGGCACCTTGTTTTTCCCAAAGGGGATGACTATGCACTTTGTAGCATTTAGCTTGAGGCCGTGGCTCTGGCACCAAGCATCCGTCTCTGTGAGACCCTTTTGGAGGATGCTTGTGTCAGCTGGAGATTCGATTATGACCCCCAGTTTGCAGTCGTCTGTGAACTTTGTCAGCCATAATCCCCCCGTGTTAGCCTGAACCTCAGAGAAGTATATACCGAACAAGAGAAGTCCCAGGATTGAGCCCTGTGGGATGCCACTTGTAACTGGTTTGGATTCGGACATGGCACCTGCGATTCTGACCATGTGGGTTCTATCTCTGAGCCAGTTTGCAACCCATCTTGTGATATAGGGGTTGATATTTAAGCTGGTAAGCTTATTTATGATGCCCGAGTGGGGTATTGTGTCGAAGGCTTTTGCGAGGTCCACGTAGGCTGTGTGGACTACCTTACCCTCATCTATGGCTTTGGTAACTGTTTCAAAGAAATCAACTAGGTTGAAGAGGCAAGATCTGCCCTTAAAGCCAAATTGGGTAGGGTCCAATGTCTGGAGGCTCCCAATGTCTTTGTTTATGAGTTCCATGATAATACGCTCCATAGCTTTACAGACCAGACTAGTCAGGCTTATGGGGTGATAGATTCCAGGGTCCATTGTGGCACCACCTTTGTGGAGTGGGACCACTGTAGCTGTACGCCATTCTTTGGGTACATATCCTGTAGTAAGGCTAAGTTTGAACAGTGACTTAATATGAGGGCTCAGTTCTTCTTGGAGCCTGTGTAAGACACAGCCTGGGACACCGTCCGGTCCCATAGATGCTGTGTTTTTTGCTTTGGAGAGGGCAGCTTTCACCTGTGCATCTATGATGTCAGGGAGGTTACATTCAGTTGGGATAGGCATTTGCTCCTTTGGGGGGGAAGGGGGGGAGAAGGTTGTGCTGAATCTGTCTGCCAGGATGTTGGCTATGTCTGTAGGTTTGGTATATTTTGTACCGTTATGCAACAATTCAGAGCATATCTGGGAGTTTCCGCCCATGTTCCTGACATAACTAAAGAAGGCCTTGTGATTATCTTTAGTGTCTAGGACAATTTTTCTTTCGAAGCTGGCCTTTGATGATTTTATGAGGGATCGAAGTTTCTTGCTAATACTGATCAGAGATGCCTTCCCTTTTTGGGATTTTGCTCTGTCATGTAGTAGCTTCCTCCTTCTGTTGTATGGCTTATTTATGGCCGGGGTCCACCAGACTGGTCTCCTGGTTTTGGAGGAGTGAGTCTTGGTTTTATTTGGGATAGCATGATCCATGCATTCCTGCAGGTGCTCATAGAATGCATTTGTAAAGGATTCTGTGGATTGGGCTGTATTCAACTTGTGTATGTAAATATATCCCCTTGCAACACTAGAGACATATCCATCCCATGCAGTCTATCTTTGTGCAGTGGTTATGCTTTTTATGGCCCTGTGACTAGCCACTGACCCTAAATTGCCCTCATCTACATAAGCATAATTGATGTCCACTACATCTAGATTTGTATGTGCAGAATACCCAGGAGACACTTATCAAGGGTAGCAGACCTTGCCACAAGGTATGAAAACATGGTGACGCTGACTGTCCCCATTGTCCCTGACACACTATTTTACACATATGCACCTATGGAGCCATGCATGTATACTGGCATACCATGCTGACATCATATTTCTGCTGTGCTTCCTTGCCATCCTGTGCCACTGTATTGCTGCCATGTGTCATAGTTTAATTGCTTAGACTACTGGGAAAAAACATCCACATGTCAGTGACACACTTGTCAGTTTGTAACACTACCACCAGTGTAACATCATGCAAAAAAGACACACAAAGTTTGATGTGTAGTCATGACACATGCCAGCATACAGTACCTGTCATGGCCCGCAACAACTGCCATAGCATAGCAATACTGCACTACACAAGCACATGTAAAGTAATATAGTTACCTGTGCATCAGTCACATATTTGCAAGTCCCTGCATCAATGGTACAGATGGCAGGAATGTGGCGCAGGTATCATCACATGCACAGGGTCTGGTGTAGGGGTGCCAGTGGCCTAGGTTGTGCCAAACAGTTGACAGCATGTGTATGAGTCAGGAAGGGGTTCTGGTTAGATGGGCCATGGAGAGGTGTCATGTGTGTCTGTTGGTGACCTGCATGTGATAGTGGTGTTTGAGTGTGTATACATAGTCAAGCCCAATACTAGCCCTACACATGTGTATGGTGGATAGATGTGGACTGTACATGGTAGAGTGGACAGTTCCCCATCTCCAGCCATAAACATGGGAACTGGCTGCACCAGCAGTAGCACTGGCACCACCATGCCCAAGGTCAGATGCGGTGCTAGTACCTGATGGTGACTGCTGTCTGCTGGGCCCCTGTCCTACACAGGAACACCCAGGACCATGTGCCCATGGCCTGCCACATTGTAGTGTGGAAAGCACACTTCTCTCTCTAGTGCTGGAGGTACTGCTACTACAGAAGCGTGAGTGTGCACAGCCACGTGGAATCTTAGCAGATGGCGTTGTTGACTTATGTCCACTGGTCCGTTGCCCAACTCCAACCAGATGTTCCAGTACAGACAATGTGCAGTCAAAGACAGACACTGTCTCAGTCCACTGTCTGTCCACTACATCAGTGAACCAATCTAGGGTGTCTCCACTACTATGGAGGCAATCACATATGTCAGACTGTGCTGCATCCATAACCCTAAACATCCATCAGGTGTTGCATTAAGAACATGCCTGTGCCTCTATGACAGCCTGAAACATGTGCTGAGTGACCCATGTTGTGACACCTTCAGCAGGTAGTGGGATGGCTAGCAGTCATCCTTCGAGCATCCCTGTCAATCTGCCTGTGTGGGACCTCATCAACTCTCTGGATATGGCCAGTGTCTATACTCACTGACACCATAGTTGTCACACTGTCCTGTTCAATGTCACCACCCTCTGACTGTCCAATATTTGTGGCCTTTGGGGACTGGGTATGTGTGGTTATACTGACTGTGTGCGGGAACAATGGGGGCAGAAGAGGGATGTCAACCACCAGCATAGATTCAGCCCCCAACAACCCCACCTGTGCCTCACTGTGGCCACCATCATCATCAGAACCTGATGAGACACTGACATCAGGTTGTGAGAGGGACAGACTCCAAACCCAACCCCCCGTTCAACTATGAAAAGCAAGACAAAAGCAGTACATTACTATCTGCGCTATTATGTATGATACTCCACACAAACTCATACAGATGAGGATCCACAATTGCATTACATGTCCCACATCTTCTCATCTCTGATGCCATGCATAACAGACAAACTCACAACATACACAGACAAGTCTGTCCCTTTATAACATGCACTCTAGCTACATCCAATTAACGTTGTCAGTACAATACACCCGTGAGGTATGTAATATGACAATGTATGTGATAGAACTACACATAACACCCAGTGCACCTTTCTTGAGAATGATATGCCAGTTGTAGTATCACTGCCTCAGGTATATACCATCTCCCTATTGTATATAAACAGGAATCTTGGAGTAGTTGTCTCATGTATAGCAGGCTGCGTAGTCACTCATAACTATAAGTGCAAACTTGTTAATGTGTCTACAAATATACACCTGTGATTACCCAGTCTATACAATGTAGTTAACAGTTCCAGAATGGAACATGCAAATAGTCTGCTCTGGCTAAGCACAACAGTTGTACATATGGCAAAATGGCAGCCCTTAACTTTCTTAGGGTATATATGATCCATAAAACAACAGTATCACACTTGCCAGGTACAGGGCTATGGATGTTGGCCACATCTCACAGACCTATGAAAAGGTGAAAGAGAGGTATTGTCAGCACCACCACATGTTGTAGAGCTACAAGGTAATGTGTGCATATGTGCATATATCCACATGTACAGTAGCTACTGTGAGAATGGATATATTGCTGACAATCTGAATATGTGCGCACAACTGTGCATAAAACCCAACCCCCCCCCCCCCATGCACATAGACCTGACAGCCATGTACGGGTATGTAGAGCCTCTGACAATGACTGATACAGTATTATACTGGTGACACCTTAAGCTTACCTAGATGCTCTTCTTCTGTGGATGCTGTGCCACCCAACTCCAGGATGTATGGCATGATGGATGCCTGGGAGCTTTTGGTAGATCCTAGGTTTGCCAGGAATTCCTCTGTGGCTGAGAGCGGTCGTTCCATCACAGGCCCTTCACTGGTGGCAGCACGATCTCTGGCAACAGCAGCTGCCTTTTGCCATGCAACATTCACCATATCTGTGGCCCAGTGTCAACCTGCTTATAGGTCTTGTCCTGTTAGCCAATCTGGCTAACAGCCCACACAAGGTCTTCCCACAATGCTACCTGCTGTTCATGATTGTGCTGAGCCCTGGAAAGCTAGATGTGATGGTAGTGCCTGAGGCCATCCAGTATAATGTCATTCTCTGCAGTTGTGAATGGTGGATATCTCATGTAATACATAATTCCTGAAAGATAACAAGAGGGGAACACATTACAGGACCAGCTACATGGATGTCCACTATGGCCTGCACTATCCACTGCTCCCTCACACATTATAACCCACAGTCTGGCAAAACACTACATGTGTGGATATCACCAAGATAGTAATAATACTGGATGATGTCCCTGTGTGCCGAGACAGATTCTGCTGTATGTCCTTACATCCATCACTGCAGTCTACTGTGGTGTTTCCCCTACAGGCAAATTCCACACTAGCATGTCATACAGCCACTCTCAGACAAATAGCAGTGTGCTATTACTATATGAGGACAGTCCAGCAACACCAATGTGCCAAAATGATAAAAAGCAATGCAAACCTGCTGTATTATATGTCTCCTGTAGACATTGCATCTCTCAACTACATGTTTGCAGAATGTCAAGATGTTTGCCTCATACATGTGGTCCTATTCACACAAACCTGTGGATGACTGACAAATGGTTGGCCAATCATTGATGGTTGATGTCAGAATATTACTCTATTCCATATCACGGTGTCCCAGGCTGCATCCTACATTAGCTCAAAGATGAACTAACCCCTCACCTAAACACACTGTTCAAACTCAGCCTCTCCACAGGCTACGTGCCCATAGAGTGGCGCACAGCAGGGTTATTCTGCTCCACAAAGGTGGAGCCAAAACAGACCCCGGGAACTATCACCCTATAAGCCTGACTCACTTGTCTGGAAGGCTATGGAGCACATCATCATCATGGATCTCATTAACAGAGACATTGGGAACCTCCAGACACTGAACACTACCTAGTTCAGCTTTGTTAAGGGTAGATCATGCCTCCTAAACCTGGTGGACTTCTTTGAGACAGTTACCAAGGTTATAGATGAGGGAAAGGTGGTCCACACAGCCTACCTAGACCTTGCAAAGGCCTTCGACACCATTCCCCATTCTGGCATTATAGACAAGCTCACCAGCCTGAACATAAACCCCTACGTCACAAGATGGGTTGCCAACTGGCTCAAGGACAGAACCCACATGGTAAGAGTTGAGGGAGCTAGGTCTGACTCTAAACCAGTTACAAGTGGCATTCCCCAGGGCTCAGTCCTAGGACCCCTCCTGTTCGGCATATACTTTTTAGAGGTACAGACAAGCACAGGAGGATTATGGCTGACCAAGTTCACAAACGACTGTAAACTAGGGGCTATAATTGACTCTCTGGCTGACACACACGTCCTCCAAAAGGGTCTTACTGAGACAGATACCTGGTGTCAAAACCATGGCCTCAAGCTAAATGCCAAAAAGTGCATAGTCATCCCCTTTGGAAAAAAACAAAGTACCCACAAATTGCCACATAGGTGGTAACCCCCTAAATACGGAAGACGAAATAAGGGATCTGGGGACCCAAGTAGATAGTAATCTCTCCTTTGATAATCACATTGCCAAAGTGGTTAGAACATCCTTCTATGTGGCCCACCTAATCACAAAAGGGTTTGCATCCAGATCAAAAGAGGTCATTGCGCCCCTCTACGCATCACTCATCAGACACATCATAGAGTACAAGCCCCATTTGGATGTACCTTACAAGACACCTGCACTAGCTGGAAATATCACAGAAGTTAACCAAAAAAGCGGTGCAGTAGTGCTCAAAAAACACAAATAAATCCAGAAAAAAGCACTACTGTGGTGAGTCCACAAACCAGTTTATTCCAAATGTAAAACAATTTTACTTGTGTTTTACATTTGGAATAAACTGGTTTGTGGACTCGCAACAGTAGTGCTTTTTTCTGGATTTAAATACAACAGAAATACCTGACCAAGAGGATCACTGGCCTCAAAGAGATGCTCTATGCAGCTTAACTGAAGAAACTCCAGCTTTACTCGGTTGCATACCGCCTACTCAGAGGTGATCTCTGCCTGACATACAAGGCCATGTCCAACCCAGAATTGATGGACATGCTCCACCTAATGAAAACCATATCCCCTTGAGCCACATACTCTAGGGAACTAAACCTCACCACAACAATAAATAGGATGTGCTGGAGGGATAGATTCCTGTCCCAGAGACTTCCCATGCTCTGGAACGAGATTTCAATCTACATTAGGCAGAGCTCCTCAATAACAATCTTCAAGAGAAACCTTGACGAGTGGATGGGAAACAAGACGTTTACCCCGGGGATCACTTCAGTCGCTCTGCTGGACAGAGGCACAGGGAATTAATCTAAGGGGTGGCAAAAGCTAACAGATTCTGGCTAGGCTTATAAATGCCTTTGGGCAGATAGCCTAGTACCTAGCTATGAACCTATGAACCTTTCACACGGATTGCTCTACTCGGTATCATACAGATTGCTCAGAGGTGATCTGTGTCTCTCCTACAAGGCAATGTCAGATCATGCCCTGCTGGAGATGCATCATAGTCATAAGTCTAACTCCTTGTGCATTATCCACTCAATAGGCCTAAATCTAATATGCAACATCAACAAAACCTGCTGGAGAGACAGGTTTGTCTCCCAGAGGTTACCCTGTCTCTGGAACAGACTCCTCATACATGTCAAACGGAGTACCTCACTGACACTCTTCAAACGCATCCTTGATGAGTGGATGAAAAACCATAAATCTGTCCCAGGGTTTACACCATTGCCCATCACTGACAGGGGTGACAGGTGCTGATTGAGGTTTCTTTTTCTTTCTTCTTTTTTTTTTTTTTTTTTTTGTGATAAACTCTTGGCTAGGCTTGTAAGGGCCCCATGGCCATTAATCTAGTAATCTCCTATGATCGCCTATGATCCTAACATACTGTCAGATTCAGACTTTCTCATATCATATTCCTCAGAAAACAGTTATGCTACAGTAATATGTGTTAGTCTACTCATGTTCTTACATTGTACAGGCAAGATATATACTCTGTCATTTAGTTTGGCCCTTTGGTCCACCATTAATTATGGCTTTGTCCTGCTTTCTTGCTATAGGAGGCTGACAGGCATGTTAGGCATAGCTCTCAACCAAACTGGGACACATGTCAATGACACAGGGATGTAGCCATAGTACATCAGGGACATTCAGCGACACTTTTACAATGTTAGAACTATGTATGTGACACATTCACGGAATGAGAGGAGGTGACATGCAGTACATCGTTTGATGTTACAGAGGTGTAATCCCTTAGTTATTGTCACTATGTACTACATGTAATCCACTAGCCCTCCTACAACAGCCGACTGCTTTAGGAGGGATTAATAGGGACACAGCTAAGATGTGATGGAAAGCAGGGACAGATCCGAGGCATGCCTGCAGGTGTAGGACAGCAGAGTATCAATGACATCTCTGTACTATAGACCTATGACAAGCCTATTACTGTACTCCCTATTCCCTATAACTCCATCCTCCCATCTGCATTCCATTATATGGAGGCATTTTTTACATACCTGGTGGAGTGCAGTATTCCTTTTTTGAATCTTTCCTCTGGAAAGGCTTGTAAAATACATTGTCTGTGTGACTGAAATCTCATAAAGACTTGTTCCCCATTACCAGTTGCTTACTTTTTGAAGGTAATGCTCATTAGTAGGTAATTGCATCTGCACCAATCTGTGGCTCAGAATTGCTAATTGCATCCAATGCAGCTAAATTGCAGTATCGGTAACCAATGACATGCCAGCACAGTGCAATATATAAGGTCTTCATGTAGACCTTGGCCCCTTTCTTACTGTTTGAGATGGACATTACTGAGGTGTGGAGACTACAGCATCACAGTGGGTATTTACAACTACTGTCCACTGTAGAGATTTGTGAAGTATGTGGACAGTTTTGGCTCATATGTTTAGTCAGTATCTCATAACATTGTGGTCATCTGGCAGTTCACTGGCAAACATTGTGGGTTGAGGTCAGTTAGGGAAGAGAGATATGTGAGTGTCACACTTCATATCCATCTGAATGTATGCTAATGCAGTAGCTGTCATTCTATCAACTTACTATCTTTGTAGGGGCAAACTGTTGAACATGTCTCTATCTCTGGGCCCTTGTCCACCCCCAGTAAGTATGACTGTGTCCTGCTCTCTTGCTCTAGGGGGTTGGGAGGTATGGTATGTCTGTGGCAGCTACCTTTAGATACAGATGTGTATGCTATAGGCTGCTGAAGCAGCCTACAACACATGGGGGAGGGGTTTTGAACACTTTGTTAGACAGCAAGCTGTACATGTACCTGTGGCAGCTGTGTCAGGGCTGTTATGGCAGAGCCAGGGTAAGGGTATTCTATACAGTCCAATCAGTGCATGTGTGTAAGGGGCGTTTGTTATGTAACAGTGCGAATAACAGAGTGCTAGACAACATATAGGTAAGTGATATGGATATATGCCTTATGTCTCTGCCTGCAGGTTTTTGTCTTGCAAAAGTGGGTAGCAGTTAATTTAGTAGCAGCAAGCTGTGGAGAGTAAGACTGCAAGACACAAGCATTACTTGCTGTCTGCACAATAATGTAATTGAAGTGTGTCACAACACTGGAATCGAACCCAGGACTGCGTGTGGCAAAATGTACTGCATACAAGGCATTTGGCAGACTGAGCTACTGGGACACTGGGAAAGATATATGTGCACATATACAGGCTGTGAGAGACATTTCTACATCCATGAATATGTGTGTGGCTTTATATGGCTATATTTCTGCACCATGGTCCCAGTTGTTCATGTACTTTATCATTGCTGCCTTAGCAGGTGTCTTTCCACACATTACTGATAAAAAGGCACATATACCTGCTATCACAGGCCTCATGTACATCCACTGATATGTCTTTGGCTGTCCACTGGTGTATTATTGCACCAGGGTCTAAGGTACACTCCTATTTTCCCATTCTGTTTATATTTCATTTACATGCTTAATGACAGTAGGTAGCAGTCAGTATGTATTGCTAGAAACACCTTTATAGCCAAAAACCAGTGTAGTAAGTTGAGTTAATGCCCTATGTTACAATTGAGAGGGGCCTGGGTTTGAGACTTGGCAGAGGTGTTGATTTTCTACATGTGAGTACAATGATATAGACTTATATAGGCATTAAATGTGATTTAAGCTGAGCTAAGCAAAGGACCGTGTCACTTAGCATCAACCAAACCAGCACAGCGGAGCTAAGGAGTGCATAAACATTAGCAGCCATTGATTTGTTATGCTGTGCTTAGGAAATCTTAGTAGAGCTTAGAGAAGCGCACTGGGCCAGAATTTAAAAATAATTGGCATAATTTACATTTCATAAATAAATGCTTATTTTTCCTTCCATGCATTCAAACCCTGCATTTACTGCTCCTGAGGCTGCAACTCTACCCATTTAGTAAGGCAGTTATGTGAAACTCTGCTATACCTTTACACATACCTGAGCTACGAATAAATACTGCTGGGCACTTCACAGAACCATGCAAACCAGCTCAGCTACACTTAAACCTGACATTTAAATAAATAAGTAAATGCATCAGGTTTCTATTTTTAGATGTCTGGCAGGTGTCTCGGCACTGCTTAGCATTGCTGCGCTCCACACCATGCTTTGCAAACATGCTTTCTAAAATAAAATAAAAACTACTTTGATATACTACAATTGGACAGTGCAGGGATTGCCTTACCCATCTGTGGACACAGTTAACACTACACTCCCTACACTGATCTAATAACTGTGTTCCTCTGCTCTCCTTCGGCTACGTGCCATGATTAATATGCATGGACCCTGCCAAGGAGGAACCCTGTAGACGGACATGGTACCAGTCCATGTAGGCTCTACACTATGCCTACAAAGATTTTATTAAATTCTGGAACGTACTTAGACTTTAATCTAGGCAAAGCCATTTTTTGTAATAGGAGTGTTTAAAATTACAGCTAGTGGGGTAATCTTCGGTAACCTAACTTCCAAATGTATTCTTCCAGCATTTGTTTTCTGTGTGTTGATATAACACTACAGAATGAGTCTGAACACTGAATTGGCTATACCAGTAAATGTGTAATGAATATTTAGTTAATTTTTAAAGCTACTTCTGTAAAATAATCAGCATAGTTTTTTTTTTTTGTATGCCCTGTCTTCCAAATCATGACAGGTAACATTTTTTAACACCTAGTAATATAGCTCTTAAGTGTCATATCATTAGTTTTCATCCCTACCTGGCTATAATGTGATATCCCTGAAAAGATGTATTATAAGCTCTAGCAATAACTGACATTAACACAAACTGCAGTTCTCATCACATCTCTTATCAAAGGTACAAACACCTTTGCTTCTTATTCTGGATACATGCATTCTTTGTAAAAATATGGCCAGGATTTTTGAAACTGTACACCAGCTTTTAAAATTTAGTCCCATACCACAAAGACAACTATAGGGTACCCTGGCCCCTGCCTAACTAAATAAGAACTAAATGATATATGTGTATATATAAATAATCATATTAATAAACCCACACCATGATATGATACACGTACCAGTTAAAGTAATTGTGGCATAGCTTTCAACAAATGATTGCATTTTTAAAAAAGAATACTGTGATGTATACCTTGCTGCAACCACAAGTGCAAGACCCATGTGAAGACCTGATCATTTCACTGCTCTTGGACTGACTACACTATTTAAAAAGTATATGCATTTAAATATTTAAAACAAGAAGTGGCCATATTTGGTACTTATAGGAGCTCACATTCTAACCACTGTAAATAAGCACTTAAGCATGCTATCCAAGAAGTTAAAGATGCCATTAGGAAATTTCAAGCTGAACATGAACTCAAAATAGCACCTGAAACTAGAGGCAATCATACATCATGCTTTATCTATGTTAAGATGTTATAGAACAATCTACAACAATGTTCTGAATGTATCTAAAATTATACTACATAACCAGTTTCCAAAGAAATAGGTAATAACTTGGCTGATTTTTATGTAATTTTTCTCCCACTGTCACATCAACCCTCAGAAATCCAGGCCAAAGTAGATGGCCTCTGGCTTGCCATGTTCACTGTTGATTGCAAACTGGGAGCAACATTGAGTCCTCTAATGATGTCAACATATTACAAGAAGGGATAACACAAACAAATGATTGGTGCCAAAGCCATGGTCTAAAACTAAATAAATAAATAAAAAATGCATTAATATTCCCTTTACCAAAATGGAATTACCTACAAATTATAATATTGACAGCACTCCCCCTGAGTTCTAACCAAGTGGTGCGAGACCTGGGAACACAGGTTGACAGCAATTTGAACTTTGACCACCAAGTTTCCACAGTAGTAAGGAAATCATTCTACATAGTGCACTTCATAAGCTAGGGCATGGCATCCAAGTCAAGGGATGTTATAAATCTACTGTACTCGGCCCTTATCAGACCACTAATGGAGTATAATGCACCCTTTTGCATGTACCTCATCAGGCACCTGCAGCAGCTGCAGAAATCTCAGAGGTTTCTCACTAAGAAAATACAGGGACTCCAAGCCGTGACCTACGTGGTTAGGCTGAGAGCCCTGTCACTTTACTCTGTATCGTATAGGCTGCTGAGATGTGACTTGTGCCTGGCCTATAGCACAATCTCTGACCCTGCCCTGATGGAAATGCTGCAGATCTGCAAGTCAAATAGGACAAGAGTCACTTGCTGTAGGGATTTTAACCTAGCATGTGTCATTAACAGAAAATGCCGGAGAGACAGATATGTCTCCCAGAGACTGCTGCTTCTCTGGAATAGACTTTCTGTACACATGAAACAGAGCTCCTCACTGACCCTATTCAACCACAACCTAGATAACTGGATGGGAGACTGCAAATTCACCCCTGGGGTGACAACCATGTCCCTCATGGACAGGGGTAGCTGGTGTTGATCAGAGACTCATTGTGTTCATAAATTCATTCTGCAAACTACCCAAAAATAACAAATGGGGACACTTAAGATTAACATGGCTAGGCTTGTAAAGACTCTAAGGCTGCTAGCCTAGTCACCTCCTATGAACCTATGATCCCTCAAGACTCCACAAGATGGACTTGTCCCACTTGTTCCCTTGCAGTGAGTATACCATCTTTCAAATTTGCCTGGCTGATAACTGTCCAGAGAAACCTTCAACCTGCCTAAAATCCTGAAATTCCAGCAATGAGACATTTTTCAATAAGTCTAACTCAATCCCCTTAGTGAAGAAATGAGCTCCTCTCTTAACCAACAGGTTACATTACACTCTCTACATACAGTGAGCACTCCCACCCACTTACTAATGAAAACTATCATTATAGACTTAATGGGCATAAAACTCCACCCCCAGAATACCTACTTTGGCTTGCCTGTCATTAAAAGGTAAAAGTAGAAGATAAGCATGCCATTCAACCCCCCCCCCATCCTATCCTGGGTGTGCAGTTATGACCCATTCCATGGCCTTGCAGATGAGGCTAATCAAGCTAACTGATCTGAAGTTTCCAGGGTCCATGGTGAGGCTACCCTTGAGAAGTGGCGTCATGTCTGCTGTGCACCATACCTCAGGGACAAAGTTGGTGGCTAAACTCAGGTTGGATAGTTGTAGGAACATTTCACCAGCACATATTTAATGTTTCTCTGCAAGCAACCAGGTTTGTTAACAGATCCCATTGAGGATGCATTTTTTTTTCTTTAGGAATCAAGACCAAAATTGCTATTTGCATTCATGACTATTTACCATTTGTACTCTAATCAGTATAGATTGTCTTCCCTACTGCCACCTCTTACATCGTTACTTGCAAAATCAATAAAACTAAATAAAAAACATTTAAAACCATGCATTCGCACCATCTTTATTTTTAATTTTTCCAAGATGGTTTGCTATTCAATTTCTCAATCGTCTGCAGGTCTTGTCTACATAAAAACTTTCACATGAACAACAAACTCCATGTATACTAAATATTCTGATGTACAGGAAAAGATACCAAGGGACTTAAAGTACTACCTGTATTTGCAGAAAAGATCCAAGCACTATCATTTATAAACCTACACCTGTTGCAGTTATAATGCCAGATACTCCATTTATTCGGGTCTATATTAGAACACCGAACATTCAAAATGTCGAGTGTTCCAATATCGAACCCTACCAATCAAAAATACCAAACATCGAACATTCAGAACAGCAGATTTTTTCCTAGGGAAAAAATTTGCTGTTCCAAAACACATACACACAACACAAGCACACCAAACAAACAGCAATCCACACACATACACCTGAAATCTTACACTAACCCTACACTAAACTATACACACACCACTAACTATCCACGTACCTTAACTCAAACCCTAAGCCTAAGGTCCGTCACTATCGCACACTCACCTCACCCGCACCCTAACCCTAACTCACCTAACCCACCCTAACCCTTATGTCCACATAATCGCACACATACCTAACCCATGCCCTAACCCTAACTCACCTAACCCACCCTAACCCTCATGTCCACACAATCGCACACATACCTAACCTGCACTCAATCACACACTTACCTGAACCCGACCCATAACTTTCCAACAGAGCTCTGAAAATATCGAAGCAACAGAAACGGACAACCGAATTCTTTCCCTAGGAAAGAATTCGGTTTTCTGCTTCTTCGATATTTTCAGCGTTCGCTGAAAATGGTTCGATATTAGAACACTCAACATTTTAAATGTTCGGTGTTCTAATATAGACCCCATTTATTCTGTTCAGGAACTGTATCACTTTTTTATTAACAAAATATTCTTGATATTATGCCCCCTCTTACTCTAAAAATAAATCTTTGAAGGGTTAGCTCTTGCTGACTTGCGGATTTTGTAGAGATAAATTAAGGAACTTCAGCTAAAAGTGATTTTCCTTATTAATGGTTTATCAGCTATGTGCAGAGACAGAACCCTCTCTCTTTTCTCAATACTGGCCCTTTAAATTCTTTGAGGTTAATTAGTTGTTAAATAACAATTGATTAACTAGTTTTTAAGTAACCTTGTATGCACAGTTGTGTTTTCAAGAGCACTCACTAATGTTTCTGTTTATGTTAGCTAAATGTTCAGTTGTGTTTCTGTGGGCTCCCTATTACGCTGTTGCAGATGCAGGTTGTCGAATGCGTCTTTGTCACACTGAAAAGTGCGAAAAGGCAATATAGTGAAGCGGCTCTTCAGCAAATTCGTTCCCTGGGAAAGAATTCACTTGGCTACTTTCGCTACTTTGCCATTTTCGGCACTGTAGTCGGATCTCAGAGTTGGTATATATAAGTAGGGGGGTGTGGGGGGCACAGCCTCCCCCCCACATTATGTAATGTTTTACATTTTTTTTTTGTTTCGGAACAGCGATTTTTTTCACTTGGAAAAAAAATCACTTTTCTGAGGTTTCGATGTTGTAAGCTTTCACTTACATGGGGTCGATTATGTGTGGTTCACTCTTCTGTGCATGCATTATCATAATATAGACCCATTTCTGTGAATAATAGAGAGCTGAACTTTCCATAAAGAGAAAGATGCTGACAAGAAAAAAAATGGTGTGAATATGATTTGTTTTCAGGAATGCAAAATCTCATGAAAGCAAAATGGAGTACTGCATTAGTTTCAAGGTGACCTCTGTGTGCACAATCTGTCCTGTTTAGCTAAAGTAGAAATGGCTATCTTGATAAGGGAAACACTACCTTGGAAAATCTGTGAACAGTGGAAGGTAAGAGATGGAAGAATTCAGTGGTTTCAGTTTGATACTGTCTCAGCAGCTAGTGGATGTATATGGTTAGAATTTTGACACAGCACAGCCGTTCGCATTTTTTTTCTATCCAAAGGAAGAAGGTACAAGACTCACTTGATCTGATAACTGGGGACTTTAATAGCATTCTGGACTCAATATGGAATATAATATTCTCCCTTCAGAGAGGCACAGTATTAATAGAGAACATGAATAAACAGGGTTAATAGATCTGTGGAGAAAATTAAACCCTGTTATAGATTGTTTAGCTTTTACCACAACAGGAAGGGCTATCTACTTTGTGGAATCAAAGGAGATCTTCCACTCTATCTAGGAGGCAGAAATAATACCTGCTTCATCAAAGCATCTCCTTGGTTTACACATCCAGATTTTTCTAACAGATGATCGCAAACCAAAGAGAACTTGGTGTTTAAACCCATTATATTTTAAAACCCCAGATTTAATTGAGAGGATTAGTCCAAGTTTGCAATATTTCATTTATTGTGTGCAGCTTCTCATTTTAACATTTGGTAGGATTTCTATAAATGGGTGTTGCAATACTTCTGTAGGTGGACAGACTTTCATTGTTTGTATAAAATGGATCTGTGGACTACACATTTAGAGAAGGAGTTACCCAATGGTTATCTTGTAAGAACAGTGGTTTTAATAGCAAGAGCTCTCTGGTTAAGTACAAAAATAAAAAGGAAACGCACATACTCATCAGTAATTTTAGGAGCGTCAGGCACAACTTCATTTAATAAGGGGATGGACAATCCATGGGCCATGGGAAACAAGCTGTAGAGAATACCGATGCTCCTTCCAAGGAAGGAAAGGTGACCATATTCAGTCCTCCAGTCACACATGGCTCTTTCTCTTTGTTGATATTCTTGGATGTGTTTGATTTTTTGGAACTTGATTATTCCTTTGAGTTGTCTTTTATTTCTGTTTACTTATCTGGTGCTAACAAGTAATTTAGCTTTAAGACTAAGGTATAGTCAAGACAATGCATGTCATATGGTCTTGCCTGCAAATCATACTATTTGCAGTAAAGATATGGAGCTGTGAGCATCACTTCAAAATATTTTTGTTATTACTTAGCCATTGTGACAGTTTCTAAAGCCAAATATTATACAGTTACAGAAAAGTAGTTAGAAATGTTGAGTATATAAAGAAAAATTAAAGAGGATCATTTCAGCTATGAGTGGACCCACATTTTCCCATTCTGCCATTAAATGTCTGTTTTTGCCTGTAGTCCTGTCTACATTTTGTTCTCTTTAAACCAATAAATAATCAAACCATCATCTCTTGTACTGTAAGGTAATTTGACAGAAAACTGGAAGACTTGAATCTAGATGTCTGACCTGCATTGCAAATTAACCAACAAAGCAGCGAGAGAAGTTACAAAGTTCAGCGTCTTAGAAGAGAGTCATAATATTTAATACTGTTGTCAAAGAGGAGAAAGATAGGTTCTATGGCATCAGTGTGGAATTTAATGAATGTTGTTAGCCAAAGAGTAACACGCCATTTTGTCAGACATTTGTTCTTCACAAGTTACAAGGACTCCCAGGAAACTACTGATAATTATGAGAATGAGTTAAAACAAAAAGCAAAAGACTGAATTTGCTGATCAGATGTTGAATAGTCTGTGGTATTAAAATGTAAAAAAAAGCAGCTGCTGACAAAGTCAGATTTAGTGGTGGATAAAGCACTGACTGTGCAGTGAGCCAAGCAAAATGTCTGGCATGTATTTAAAAGAGTTAATTGGAAGGTGGAAGTGTGTAAAATTAAAGCAGTGGGTAACATAAAATGAAAATCAAACAAAACATGAAAGTGCAGAATAATAATAATTATAAAATAAAGATGAATGAGATGTCCAAAGTGGAGACTAGGCAACACGCTGAACAACTAAACAATGAACCATATATTCTAGCCTTAATTGTATGCACATAAGGAAGGAATGCATAGCTTTTCATCAGAGGCACAGGAAATGTGGTAGCAGGAAATACTTTGTTAAGTATAGGTAAAAAGGAAATTCTATAGTATATAATTGGCATGTTGCATAGACTAATATGGGAAATTAGCTGGATATTTTTTGGATCTGTAGGAGTGCAGAGAATTGTAGCAGTATAGAATGCCACTGGGCTGACGGAAGGTGTTTGATTGGAAAGTATATTATTACTGGCAAAACTGGTAAACATGGCTAACTACTAAGGGTAATGCAAGCTAGTTTGTACTTTTTGTAGAATTCTTAGGTCATAAAATGATGCTTTTAAGTGAAACATCGTTGGCACATCAATACAAAAATAATAAACACATGCGCTTGATTTCAGTCCGTGTTTTTAGATTATCCCACATGAAAAGCTTGTCATGGTAAGATGAATGCATAGCGTAAAGCAAAAGTAAAGACAGAAAGAACTGAAGACTTGGCTAGACTTGTGAGGTAGTATGGATTCATGGTATGACCACTATGATAAAACAGGTTAAGCTCAGAATCTGTATAAACATGCAATATTCAAATAAAATGATCAAAGCACAGTGCTAGTGATTGCTAAGAGACGTAGTAGCTTCTTCCACTATGCCCATTGTAAAATATTGTTCAGTGCTGGCTTCTGGCATATTGGACTGGATGAGAAGCGCTAAAAACAGTGCACAATTAGTATATGGTATGGGAGATACATATTTCTCATTTTACTCTTTGGTATTTCTTCAGCTTCAGAGAAGACCTTATGGTAATTTCTATAGCTGAGAATCAACAAGTGAAGGCTGATGCTTCCACACTTTAGTGTCAATAACACTTATCAATATCTATCTAACAATGAGTTCAATAGTGAATCTAAAAGTGAATAGCTCTATTTATTGTATAAAACCATATATATTTTGGGGTTGAGGCTGAAGTCATGAAAATCTGCACTGTTGTGTTAACCTGGACTGAATGGGACTATGCATTCATATATGAACAACTATTCATTATATGAACTCACATAAAATGTATTAAACTTATCTTTAACAAAAAAATCTCTTTATGATGTATTTCTGTAAAAATGTATTTCTAAATTAGTGCATATCTTGTTTTACACTAACTTAAAGCATCATGAAACTTGATAATAAGATTTTTACCCCACATCTCTGAAATCCAGGGCTCATTCATAGAAACACCATCACTGATTGGCTACATTACATTTCCCACACAGAAATATTTTACTTTTTCATTGCCATTGCAGCATGAGCTTTGGTTGAAAATTTCTAATCCCATTAATAAATTATATATAAAATGAAAATACCTTTTTTTCAGAGGTATCACATAATGGAAGAAATACAAATACAAAACAGTGCATATAAGTGACTATTATCAGTTTATTGGCCATGAAATATCAAATTACATATCATTCATTAATATCTAGAAACTATTACACAGTAGTCTAATACATCAGTGCTTTACCCCTTAGAGAGTTTTAACTGGAGTCACCAGAAAATTAACCACACTGAAACTTTAACACATTTGTAATATCCAGCTTAATAATCACTGATAGTCACAAAACCAAGAAAATGTTAATAAAGCAAAAGTCAAAACCTCAAGATTATGTTGACCTATCTTGTATATTGTTTCTTGTAAATGTTAATATTAAAATAACCATAAAAGGAAGCATTACTGCAGTAAAGTATTACATTGCTGTGTAGGTCTGAAAAAGAAATGTGTTGACAATAAGTAGTAATAATATGGATAGACGAAGTAGTTCAGGTAAGATCTGGATGGTATAACATCCATTACTGACTGTGCTTGCAGTTGTAAGGATGGTCTTTGATCCTGCAGTGCTCTGAGGAGTAATGGCCTGTAATAAACAAGGAAAGTAAAATGAGCCATTTTCTAAAAGTTTAAAAATTCATCTCATCCATGGGATTTTTTTATCAGGTTAGTTAGCTACCAAAGAAATGTTTACATTTTACTTGAGAGATCAATATACATCATATTTCTACAATTAATGAGTCGGTGACTTAATATATAAATAATAAGCAAGTTAAAAAAACTCCGCAAACAAATAAGCAAAACATACAGAAGTCTTAGCTATATCATGCTTTAATATTATATCATTCACTCTGTGTGAGAAATTCTATCCTATTTCTGATCGACATCTGGAAGGCAGGGTGATATACACATCTTAGAGTGCTCCATATTGACACTGTAATGTTAAAAGCATACATCAAATGAATAGCTAGCATCTCATTTACCACATTTGTCACAGGGCTGCATTCTTGGCCCTCTACTCTGTGATAAATTCACTAACAATTTACATAAATCCTCTCAGCAAGCTTTCCTCATACAATGCACTGATGATTCAACCATAATATGCATTTCCAACAACCTAATACGTCTTCAGAAAATTACTCAAGAAGCCTTTAACTCTGTTGAAAGTTGACTACAGGATACTCACCTGTTACTAGATCCCCTCAAAAAAATAAATTACTTCTTTTTTTCTAAAATCCTTTTTCTATGAAAAAACAACTATTTGCCTTTTCTGAGAAGACTCTAAGGCTACATAGCTCTGATTGTGATTCCCTGATAGTTATTTTTACACCAACCCTCCTTTTCCTTGATCTGCTTTTTAAACCTGGTGATGCTATGTTGCCAACCCATACTGTAAAGTGACATTCATAAGCTCCTCCCTTTCTACACTGCTATTGATATCTTGAATTATTTATTTGACTTTCCTTGTGCCTATTTTGAACAAAGTGCATTTTACCTTTCATTTTCTGTTCTACTGATTTATTTGATCTGAATTCATTAATGTTGGATAAAGTAGTGCATTTTTACAATCTAGCAAACACTTTTCTGAGTTACACTCTAGCAAGCACTTTTCTGTGTTTATATATCAAGTGGTCAGTATATTTTCCATCTAATCCACTGTGTGGTAGACTGGTCTGTTTAAGGTGGGGAACACCTGCATTTTCTGCAGGTAGTTTTATTGGCTGGAGGGCTTATTAATCATCTTGTTTTTAGTGCCTTTATAAATTCTGTACAATTGAGTGGCTCTTTGCTCATTTCTACAAAGCAAAGTACTTTTATTGAATAATCATGCTTTTATAAGCTATTTAAAGTACAGAACTGTATCTGTATCTTTAAGTTTGTTTATAGTAGCATTTCATATCTTTATGTTTGTTTGTGATAGCATTTCAGTCCGGATACTACTTTACTATGCTTTTACATTAGGAGGACTGGGATTATTCATCTAGTAGAAGTAAGTGTTTACCTGGTCTATCTGAGCTGGGAAGCACATAATAGGGCTCTAAGTGTAGTCATTGTATTAGCCAGAGTGTTTACCTGGTCTATCTGAGCTGGGAAGCACATAATAGGGCTCTAAGTGTAGTCATTGTATTAGCCAGAGGGCTCAGTGAGTTTTTTGTATTTCCAGTGCTGGTATAAATTTAGCACATTTGCATAGAGCTGATCACTATATGCCAATGGCCTATACAGAGACAAACATCTGGAAACATTGCTTATTTTCATTATACAATGAAAGTTTACTATGCTAGCTACCTTATTATAACACCCAGGATTACTGCTGCTCAGACAGCATCTGATTTTGCACTAGGCAACATTGCTGGTTATGTTAGCTGCAGATTATACCATGTAAACACACTTCCCTTATCTGGTTAGAAACAACATCCACTCATTTTCCTTTCAAGTACACATTAGGATCTGCAACCATGGATGGGCACTTTCCTGCTATCTCTGATTCAGCTTGGTGGACATGGGTATCCTGAGGAAATGTAACAATTGCCTTATGTAGACTGACAAACAATTAATTCTTGAACAGACAACTACAGTATGTGAGAGATGTAGTCACACATTGACATTGGAAGCTAAAATCTCACATACAGACACAAAAGCCAACAAACAGGTTGTCAGTGACTCACACACATCACTCACCACACCCACAAAGGACCACAAACATAGCTTCACATATGCAGAGGTGCTCACATGTAACTTACCCAAACCTCAAAAGCCTCTCAGGCACAGTCCTCAGAAACTATACATGGACACAAACAAGACAGTTCCCATCACAACACATAAGGTCACATCTCATTGTGCCTCAGCTATCAAACCCATAAGGCAAAATACTCCATGACCCTATATTCTGGTCATAGGAGACTCCACTGTGAGACAAATTGACGTCCCTCTTATCGGGCTGAATAAGGAGGTTACAGTTAATTGCCTGTTGTGGGCAGGATTCACCAGATCACACAAGTACTCAGGTCACTCTCCCCTAAGTACCAGTATGACTCAGTCATAGTCCATAAGGGCATGAATGACTTGAGATGCACCTCCTTGGACTCTATGAAGAAAGGCATGATTAAGCTCTCAGAATATGTGTCACAGGCAGGTATGAGCCTAGCATTGAGTAGCATTCGACCATCTTAAAGGATGTTGCCATAATACCAGCAGAAAATTATTGACTTTAATAATTGGCTTAGCTACTGGTGTCAGTCTAAAGGGGTCCAATACTTGTCAGCCTGGGATGACATGGTTGATAGGCTACGCTGTTTTGCCAGGGATGGTCTTCACCTGTCACTTTTAGGCTTTTGGATATTGGCCAAAACATTATCCACCCCTATAGTACCTTTTTAGGCACTGTCAAACTGAAAAACATTCCAACATAACAAAAGCTACTCAGGACAAGCTAAAGGTGCTACTGCTCAATGCTAGGAGCCTCAGCAAGAAACTGCCCTGCCTGGAAGCACTCCTCACTCTGGAGAATGCTGACATCTGTGCAGTTACTGAAACATGGTTCAAACCTGGAAGCTCTCCTCACTTTGAAGAATGCTGACATCTGTGCAGTTACTGAAACATGGTTCAAAGCCACTGTAAGCAGTCTGGCAGTGCATGGCTATAATGTCTTTCATATATTCCAATCACCCACTGAACATGAAGGAGCTAAAGGTGGAGGTGTATATAGGTGTTTACATAAAGGAGAAGCACACCTCAAGGCTGGTCAAACAAAAAGGCATGCTTGAGTTACTCCATGTTGAAGTAAGCATTGGAAAAATCTATTATCATATTCTTGCTAGCTACAAACCCCCATTGTGAACTAGGAGACCCATACATCATAACTGAAGTTACTAGAATCACTCACCATCCAACCCAGTACCATACTCATGGGTGATTTAACTACTCCTTCATTAATTGGGAGGCATACATAAATACTAACATGTAGGTCCAAAAATTTCTTGACTTTGTAAATTCAAATGCCTTATAGCAGGCATTATGCACTCCCACTAGGGGCACAAATGTTCAAGATCGGGTACTCACAAATATGGGAGAGTGCTGCACCCCTCCTCGGGTTATATCCTTAACAGTAAGATCAGATAAAGCAATCTCCCTTGAAATAAAGGTAAAACTAGTCTCCCACCTAACCCCAAGAATGTTAAGAACTTCTCTAAAGTCAATTGCACCCTAAGAGAGCATAGCTAGTTTCCAAGCTCCCCCACATTCAGAAAACACAGATACCTATGCAGTGACATACACAAAACCCTTATATGACCATATAAACAACTGTATAGAAATGGCAGTACCAGACCAAAATAAACCCAGGTCAAACTGCAAAAACAAGCCACCCTGGTGGACCCCTAGTATTAGTAGAATGTATAACAAAGGAACAAAAATCCTGTTGAGAAGTAAGAGGGAATGTGCAAAACAAAGAAATAAGTCCATCATTAGTCTAAACAAGTGATTCAGGTTACTAGTCAAGTCTCTGAAAGCAAACTTTGAGGTAAAAATAGCCTCCAAAGCTAAGGATAATCATAAGGCATTTTTCATTTATGTCCACAATCTTAAGGGTAACACCCAACGATATGAAGAATTAGTTGTATATGACATTACCTATTCTCAGCAAATTCAGCTCACATTTCACCTCCCCATCACCCCCAGTTCTCCCCCCAAAAGTACCTTCTACCACTCCACTACCAATTATTAGCAAAGAGCAGGTTGCCACTGCACTCTCTAAAACTAAAAACAAGGCTTTAGTGGGGCTTGACAATATACCAGGTTGCCTCTTAAGCAACTTAAATCAGGATTTATTAGGTCCATTAGGATCTATATTTAACCACAGCCTATGGACTGGCTTTGTCCCAGTACAGTGGAGGTCGGCAACAGTCATGTCTCTGCATAAAGGGGGACCACAACCTCTGCACTGGCTTTGTCCACGATTCAGTGGAAGTCAGCAATAGTCATCTCTCTGCATAAAGGGTGACCATCTACTGACCCGAGAAGTTACAGACTCATACGTTTGACTAGTCTTATATGTAAGGCTATGGAAAGAATAATCATGGGCCTGAGAAATAATGACATAGGAGACCTGCAAACATAGACCCAAACCAATTCAGCTTTGTCAAGAGTAGTTCATGCCTACTGAAACTAGTGGATTTCTTTGAAAATGTCATTAAGGCCACAGATGAGGGTAAAATAGTACATATCTCCTACCTTGACTTGGCCAAAACATTTGATACAATTCCCCACTCAGGTATTATAAATAAACTGATAAAACTGGGCATAAATCCCTCTGTCACTGGATGGATAACCAATTGGCTCATGGACAGGACACGTGGTTAAAGTGGAAGAATCCAGCTCCAACAAGAGACCAGTTAATAATGCTATGCCTCAGGGCTCAGTACTGGGACTACTTCTGTTCAGAATATACTTCTCTGAAGTCAAGGCAAATGTGGAAGGCGTCTGAATGACAGTTTGTCAATGACTGCAAGCTGGGGACAATCATTGAATCCCTAAATTATATAAATATCCTTCAGGAGGGTCTAGGTCAGATAAATGATTGTTGCCAGAACCATGACCTAAAACTAAATGCAAAAATGCATTATCATACCCTTTGGGAAGTCAAATATCACTGCAAATTACAACATCGCCCTTAGAAGTGACACAGAGTTGAGAGATGTAAGTATGCAGATAGATAGTAGCCTGAAATTTAACTGCCATATGTCCAGTGTGCAGAGGAAATACTTTTATGTGCACAACTTATAAGTAAAGGTATGGCATTGAGATCCAAGGAAATTATAGTCCTGCTGTACTCATCCCTCATTAGACCAATAATTAAGTACAGTGCACCATTTGGCATGTACTTGACTAGGCACTTACAGCAGCTAGAATGACCTCAGAGGTTCCTCACAAAGAAAATGCAGGGTATCAACTATTAAGGGGTGACCTATGCCTAACCTAAAAGGCACCCACAAATACACCCCTGATGGAGCTGGTACAGCGTCACAAGTCAAACAGCACAAGGGTCACCTGATCTAAGGATCTAAATGTAGTCAGTGACTCAAACAAAACATGCTGAAGAGACAGATATGTGGCTCACAGATTATCACTTCTTTGGAAAAGGCTTCCTATTCTTATTAAACAGAGACCTTTGCTTGCCCTCTTCAAATGCACCAAAATCAAACACTTAACTGTAAAATAAACAAAAAAGACTCTGGGGCACTAGAAAGAAGCCGTAACAAATTTAATGAAGCCAGGACAAATTTAATAAAATGTTTTTCATTTGAATCTTGGTTCAAACTTCATCAGACACTAAGAAAAGGTAAAAACATAACTTTATACCATTACATAAAAATCACATGATGCCCCCCTCACAATCAAGGAAAGGAATACTGAATAATTAATTAGTTACATCATGAATCCCCACCCATCAAAGTTCATTCAGAAAAACTATGAATGTGTGTTGAAAACCTATGCTTTTACATATACAACTAAGTAAAAAACAAAATTAAAAGCCAAAATACTAAAAAATAAAGTACTAAAAGATGTTAAACTGTACACAATAACTAGTGCAACAAGATCATTAGTTATTTTTAAAATATTATTGCACTAAAATTTGTAAGATATGTACCCATGAAAATGCAGCACTTTCTAGTATACCTTGCCAATGCTTTAGATTTATATATCTAAAAATATCACAGGGTTAAAGGCAAGGTGCTCTAAAATTAGATCTTTTTAAAATTAATTAGATAAATAAATCAGCTCCACTACTCAATGATTAATACACTAAAGGAAGTTTTTTACACTATATTTCTTAAGTCCAATACCAGTATAACTGTTAAGTATATTTACTAATATTTTCAAGTCGACCTTGCCAAACCTTTGAGCTTCAGCAAATACTTAATTGAACAGGAGTCATTTAATCCAGGATATCTGTATGCATTTAATTTTCCTCTTCAAATGCAATTTGTATCAATGGATGGGAAATCACAAATTCACACCTGGGGTACTACCTACTTCCCTTATGGACAGGGATAGTCTGTAAGATACTCAATGTACAGGCACAAATCCATGCCATCCTCTTGCTCCTAGAGGGCACATATTGAGTAAAATTGGTAAAACTGGCTAGCCTTGTAAGGGCCCTTAAGCCATTAGCCTAGTAATCTGTTATGAACCTATGAACTTCACATTTTATTACATATAAGTCGTCCTTGCATGGAGTGCCACGGTGGTGTAATGGTTAGCATTGTTGCCTCACGGCAAGAGGTTCTCTGGTTTGATTCTCAGCTGGAGTGCCTTCTGTGTGGAATCTGCATGTCTTCCCTGTGGTCGAGTGACATTTAAAGACATGCAGGTAGGTGTGCATGAATGGGTGGGCCTTCTTTGAAGGTTGGGTGTCGGGCTGGCACCTTGACACTGTAAAATTCTACTGCCAATCATTAGTGGACCAGAGTTCTGCTGTGGTGACTCCTAACCGGGAAAAGCCGAAAGACATTAGTTTGTAATTCTTCCTTGCATATTCATAGATGTAAGTTGTTTTCCATCAATCCATATATTCACACCAAGAGTGATTATCTAGGCAGGTAGTGTTCTGATTTGTAATACAAACATAGGCAACAGTTGTAGGTCTGAATCTAGGTTCCTCGTATATGTCTACAGTAGTCCTCATGTGTGCACAGTACTCAAAGTGACAAAGCAATGACTGGATATGCAAAATCTGATGTATTTTATGTTAAGGCTAGATGACATGTAATAATTAATATTTTTCACTGTTCTGTTGTACACGGGAGTAATTATGTATTAGTCTGAATCAATTCTTCTGCTTCTGTAACAAATCCGCTTTTCCTTTTTACAGCTGGTGAAAATCATGCCTGAAGTCATGCATTCTGCAAAGAGCATATGCACAGGCTTGATGAGCAGTGGTGGAAGAGAGGTATGCATTACCTCTGTTCACCTTTATTTCTCCATGAATACTACTAAAATAAATAAATATTCAAGCTTAATGTGTATTCTTAAGACATCCAGGCATGCTAATGTTTATACCAGATTTCCCACAATGCATTTGCAAGGTAAGTATAATATTCAGTGATTTATTTTGAATAACAATAATATGTGTTTAAATTTAAGTTGAAAGTTGTCTAAGGAGTTAAGAACAGGATTTGTTTTGAATAACTTGAGTTTATATGATGTTTGTTGACACAACCTAAATGAAAAGCATCTGTGTTTAACTATCATTGACGGAAACTTGCTTGTTTAATTTATCAAATGCTTGTAGTGTTAATTGCTGTTTGTATAGTAGGTAGTGGTTCTCAGTGACTGGTATGTGCAGTATAGCCATTCTATTATCAAATGGTTATGACCATGTCTCAGCATTCGTAATGCTTTTGGTGGGTGTTTACTGGCATGTGTTTTTGGTACTATATCTATTGCAATGTTTTATTATGCAAGCAGTAATGCCTAACAGGGTGTGTTAGTATGTAATTAATGTCCACCCAGAAGTGTTGTGAGGCCCAACGCTGCAGGTGGAGGGCTGCTACACCCCGGAAAGGCATTATTTGCACAATAACACACACCCTTGAGGGCATTATTGCACTTAGAGAAAGAGCTGTCTGTAAAATTGTTGTGGTTTACTTACTTATATACTTTTTAAGTTCTATTTTATTTTTTTAATATATTTATGGTGTAAAATAGTTCCTCCGCCTAATGTTTCATACTTGCTGTAGTATATGTTAATGGTGTCGGAGGAAGCATTTTACATCAAAAATATATTAAAAAAATAAAGCAGTACTTAAAAGATACAAGTAAGTAAAACACAACAATTTTACAGAGAGTCCATTCTCTAAGGGCTGGCACTGATCATTCTCTCTTCACTCTCTCTCACACATGCTACCAGGAGATTGTTGGTTCACTTTCGCACTTCACTCACTCTCTTTCTCTCTCTCACAAACCATACCTCTCAACTAACCAAATTTTTGCAGAATGACCAGATTTGTGCTTCGAAATTTTGGTCTGGTCCTCATAAAATTTGTGGTTTTCATGCAAATCACTGAGATGATCTGAGGAATGAAATCATTAAATAATGACATACTTTTGAGTTTTAGACTTAATATCCTTTAGTAAATTAATTTTAATACAAACCCTGTTATTCTAGATACTTTCTAAGTTTATAAGAGCAATATTTAAAATGTGTCCCTATTTTTGGGTCTTTGTCCCCCATTATGTCAGGCTCTGTCCAGATTTCTTGGCATAAATGGTTGAGAGGTATGTGCACACACACACACACACACACACACACACACACACACACACACACACACACACACACACACACACACACACACACACTCTCTCTCTGCTTTCATGCACACATTTACTCAGACATGCAAACAGAAACAAAGACACACACACACACACACACACACACACACACACACACACACACACACACACACACACACACACACTCTCTCTCTCTCTGCTTTCATGCACACATTTACTCAGACATGCAAACAGAAACAAAGACACACACACACACACACACACACACACACACACACACACACACACACACACACACTCACACACACACATGATCGATTGCTTTCATTCTCTCTTACTCCCATACACTCATACAGTCTCTCACACACACTTTATTTTTTATTTTTTTTTTATTTTATACTCACGAAACAGCAAAAACGCTGCTTAGCAAATATAAAATAACACTGCAGCTTCTAGATAAAATTTATTACACAGATTAAGCACTTTCATCCAGCTAATTCATAGACTTCTTCAGAATAAGTTAACCATTTCAATTATTTATCCCATTTATTAAAAAATCACACAACATTTTTAAACAAGTACAATTCCACTACAAAGTCAATAAACACCACATATAAAAACTCTGTAAAAGACTATAAAACACAAATAGTGACTTCTAATGGAATATATAAATATATCAAATAATGACATCACTGTTTTATACCTTATAGGATATAAGCCTTAAAGTACTAGCTAATGAAATCTGCTCATTAAGACCTGGTGGCATGCATGCATTTAAGTTTAGTTGCCACATAGTTTCCTTATGCTCTATCAAGTCCACCCATGCCCCACCTTCCTAATTTTTGTATACCATATCCAAACCAAAAAATTAAAAAAAACATGTTTAGGGTATTTTTCTAGATTGTTGTACAATGAATTATTAATCTGCTTCTTCCTATTTTCAAAGATGTGTCCATAAATGCACTCTTTTAGTTTACGCTGAGTCTTCCCTACATAAAAACTATTGCACTCCTTACATTTTGCTAAATGTATAATACCTATAGAATTGCATGCGCAATGAAAAGGAACATGTATAACCTGATTATAGATTTTAATTTTATCTCCCTCAAATATATATGTGCACTGGTTACAACACCCACATCTGAATGTACCAGTCCTCTTATTGGATCGTGCGTTAAACTGCATATTATTTTCCAATACATTTTTTTAAGGCCCTACCCTTTTTATATGCCATTCTGGATCTTTCTTCAAAGAGGTGTCTCAAACCATCAAAACATTGGAATACTTTCCAGTATTTCTCTAGAATCTTATATATAAATTCATGCTCCACTGTAAATGTGGTAATAAACAAACACATATATTCACCATTAAGGTGTGCTCGGGTGACCTCAATCATTTCAGGTTCTCTAGCCATAAGAATCAGTGTTAATTCTCCATTATATATTTTCCTATTTACTTCCAGTTAAATGTCCCTCACCAACTCTAGTGGATACCCACTAGCTTTAAACATTTCTGTCAATTCATTGGCTTCCACTTCAAATATCAAAGCATCTGAAACCATTCCAGCTAACCTAACAAATTGCCCTTTGACAAGGCCCCTTTTTTGATGCTGTGGATGGCAGTTAGTATAATGCAGTAAGTTATTCAAATAGGTGGGCTTTCTGTAAGTGCTGCTCATAATAGTTTGTTTAGTAATGTCCTTACTTATCAGTACATCTAAATAACTAATGCAATTAAAATTATACACGTAGGTAAATTTAAAAAAAGATGTTGTGGAATTTAAATAATCAACAAATCTCTGAACTTCTAAATCACCGACATGCCAAGCTATAAAGATGTCATCCAAAAATTGTACATACAGCTGCCATGGATCTGGCTTGAAAACATTAAAAATATATTCCTTTTATCATTGTAGCATCACAATATTAACAAATACGGGGGCACAACATGCTCCCATAGCCACACTTTCCTTTTGCTGATAATATTGATCATCTATATGTACAAAAGTATATTGCAACACAATTTCTAAAAACGTATCCCGACACATTAATATTATTGTTGTCAAAAACATCAGCTTCAACTAAAAAGTCATAAAACATTTCCATGCCCTGAACATGCGGAATTACATTGAACAAATTTACTACATCTAGCATTAAAAAGACAAGATTACTTGAATATTTTACCTCTTTCAACTTTGACAAAAATTCCCAGGAGTCCCGGCAAAGATGTTTGTACCTATTTAGCAACTCTTTCACCTTCACCTCTATATATTTAGATAAGGGATGCGTAATATAAGTATTTGCATTTACAATTGGTCTCATGGGGGTCTATTAAACTTTTATGTATTTTAGGAATACTAAATAATGATGGAACAATAGGATATCTAACCTGCAAAATGGCATACAAATCTTCTGATATCTGACCTTGTTCCACCATATCCCATAGGAAAAAATGTATTTTTTTGTATGCCACATTAATGTAATTCAATGAAGTTTCCTCATAAAAATCAACATCATATAAATATATCTGCATTCTATTTAAATAATCCATTCTATTTATAATTACTACTCTCCCCCTTTGTCAGGCTTCATTACTCTTATACTTCTAGCTTACATTAATTCCCTTAAAGGAGTACAACATGTTTCTCTAATGCATTCCTCAACTTCCCGGCCCTTTTTCTCCCTATTTATATTGTCCTCTGTAAAGCAACAACAATAAAATGTTTACAATTTTTTAATTCCCCTTACTTCTGTAATAGAAGCCTACCTTAGCATACTGTGATGCTTTCACTTTCAAAATGATTCTCTCGCACTTTAGTAAAGCTTGCTGGAGTCACCCAATTACTGACATCATTGAGGCCAGGCAGTGCAGGTACTTTTTTTTTTTTAACCAGTTCCCTCCCCCAAAGTGACATCACTACAGCCGTTCTCTAATTCTAACTAAAACTATGAGAACCACCCATTCTGTGATGCCATGGCTCCCTTGTCCTTCCCCCAGCCTTTGAGTGCTCAAAGACAACTTCAGGAGGTAGGACAGTTCTTTTTAGTGTTGTGTTTCCAGTACGCTGTATTTCCCTATTGGAACCTCTTGTATGAGTCTCTTTCTGCATCATCTTCCCTCGTGGCTTTTTATTGGTGAGTGTTGCATTTTTTGTATAAACACATTGTTCAACTGCAAAGTATCAGTTTCCTCATTAATGTGGCATCTGCATTTCTCTTGGCTTTTCTCCAGTTGCTGTGCTGCATAACTTCACACGTGCATCCAAAAACATTTAAAAGATTGCCTATTTGGGTCATGCTGACCATAAAATTGCTGGGGATGCATGTATGCACTTTGCTATTAAACTGCGGCCCTTTACTACTGTACTTTTTTATATTTATTTCCCTTTGCTGTGGCGTTCCATTCCCAACTGTTCCACGTGGTCTTGGTTGCCAATAGCAACCTGTTTCCTTTATTGCCCTGTAATGCCTGAAGTTTTGTGTGTGTGTTTGTGTGTGCATGACTGTGTGATCATGAACTACCTATCCGTTTGTTTTACACTCACTAAGCTGAGTTTTTTTTTTCTTATTTTACACTCACTAAACAGCTTAGTGAGTGTAAAATAATAAGTTGTTGGATTGCAATTGCATGCTCACACATATACACACTCAAGTTGTTGGTCTCAACCAACATTTTTGCTGATGTGCCTCTCCCATACACAATGTACCTAGTATGCAACAATCAGTAATAATAATAATAATAATAATAATGTGGCTTAGTTGTGTGTTGATAAAGCTGTTAGGGAAGGGATTTTGAATATGTTGCCCATGCTTTGTTGCTGTATGTTGTTTATTTGGTTGGCCGTAAGGTTGATGTTGCTCTCTGCACTTGTCCTGGCTTGAGTGCCTTCTGTGTAGATCTGCAGTTCCTTTCTGCATTTGTGTGGGTTTTCTCTCAGGACTCCTGGTTCATAGCACATATCAAAGACATTCGTCTGGTGCTTTCCTCCCAGGGTATCCGCTGCAAATTGGCTCCGTTCAAAGTCATATTTTCCTAGTAAGCAAATATTAAATAAAAAGCCATAAACATAAAATTGCACAAATGCAACAGAAGTAGGAAGTCATATGGTATGGTGAGTTTAACTTTTTGATTTGTTTGTTCCTTTCAAATGTCCAGATTTTTACAGAAAGTCAATTTTTTTTTCCTCGTATTATTGGTCTGCTTCTCAAAATTTGTCATTTCCTGAATCATTGTGACAAAGATGAATTCACTAAATAACAACAGACATTTGAATTTCAGACTTTATATCTTTCAGAAAATGCATGATAACACAAGACCTTTTATTTCTGCAACTTTCTAAGTTTATAACAGCAATATTTAAAATTAGTCCCTATTTTGGTGGTTTCGTCCCCCTTTATTTTTGGCTTTGTCCAGATTTTTGTGCTAAGGCATTGAGAGGTATGGTTTGCAGCAATGCAGATTTGTTGATTATATGTTGATGAAGACACTGGATGCCTTTTTTCTGAAGTCTCCATACAGTTTAACTTTGTATTCAACTTCTACTATGTAAGTAAGCCTTGTCATTGTGTGAATTATCCATCCATAACTGCATGCATTATGTGGGGCTCGTGCACATATCTCATTGTTGGTCAGTCCAGTAATTCTTTATGAAAGTTAACCAAGCCGCCAGTCAAATGATGCACAGTTATGGTTCCCGAGTGCTTTATTTGATGGCATCTTTCAGTTTTATTTCTTTTGCTTTTTTATTACTCTAGTGTTTTACTTATGATTGTTTTTCTAAATTATATGTCACTCATTGCTTTGTATTACTAGACTTGTTTTAACTAATTTTTATTACTGCTGTACTATAGGCTAAACCTTAAAATTATCCACTAGGCTCAATACCGTCTTACCAAATATAATATATTTTATTGTTTAAATTCCTTCATTGAAATGCCAGCTCATGGCATGCTTAAGGATGACATTTACATCTGTTTGTAATACTCATCATTGTAGATGTCCTAGTATGAGTGTGGTCAGGTTGACTGCATTTTATAACAAATTTGTGGTCACCATGACATAGCACTGGATGGTCAGGTGACATGACATGAACTTATAGTAGGAATGGGATTACATCAGACTCGATATGTTTTTTTTTTTTTTGTCCCAGTAGTATGGTACACTATTTTATGCTGGGTGTGGAATTTTTATTATTGTATTTACCATGGGTATCCTCTTCACAAGTTCATAGGTGTGTATTAGGCTAATGGCCCTGGAGCTTTTACAAGCCTAGCTCAACTGATTACCCTGTCACCATGCCACCCGAAATTACTTCCCAGTGCCTCTTTTAAGTAGAGCCACTGTAGTGATCCTCGGGGTGAATTTTCTGTTCTCATCCACATATCAAGATTTCTCTTGAAGAGGGCCAGTGAGGTGTTCCATTTGACATGTATGGAAAGTCTATTCCATAACATAGGCAGTTTCTGGGTTATGAACCTATCCCTCCAGCGTGTCCTGTTGATTGTGGTAATGAGGTTGAGGTCTCTGGAGCATGTGGTGCGGAGGGATTGGGATTCCTTTAGATGTAGCATTTCTAACAGAGCTGGGTCAGACATGGCTTTGCAAGTCAAGCAGAGATCGCCTCTATGTAGGTGATATGAGATGGAGAGTAGCTGGATTTTTTTTTTACTCTGTCCATGTAGGACAAGTGTTTAAGGCCTAGGATCACCTTTGCAAGGAACTGTTGCGGCCTCTCCAGTTGTTACAGATGTCTAGTGATGTACATGCCAAATGGGGCATTGTACTCTATGATTGTCCTAATGAGAGAGGAGTAGCGGGAGACAATGACCTTTCTTCCCAGATATAAAACCCTTCGTAATGAGATGTGCCACATAGGACTTTCTGACCACAGTGGCAATGTCGTGGTCAAGAGAGCGGTTGCTGACAACCTGTGTTCCTAGATCTCTTATACTGACTTCTGTGTTTAGTGGACTACCATCGATGTGGTAATTCATGGGAAATGGGTTTTTACCAAAGGGGTTGATACATTTTTGGAAATGAGATTAAGGCCGTGGTACTGACACTAGTCATTGGTCTCAGTGAGGCCTTTCTGCAGGATGTCAGCATCACTTGGGGAGATTCTTTACATAACTAGAAAAGGACTTGTGGTTGTCTTTACTATCTACTGCAATTCTGTTTTCAAACTACAGAAGGCCTTGTGGCTGTCTTTACTATCTACTGCAATTCTGTTTTCATAGTTAGCTATCAAGAATTTGATGAGGAATCTAAACTTTTTGTTGAGGCTGATAAGGCAGTTTTTCCAATCTTGGGACTTCAACCTTTTTCCGCATCACTGTTTCTTCAACCATCATAATTGCACAGTTATTGGACAGACTTTATCTGTAGTCACTATTCTTGTCAACGCATGCATTGGCTATTGTTTTGGTTTTTTTTTTCTGTGTATTCTTAATATGTTAAAGCTGTTGTGTTGCTGGCATACTTAAATTCTTCTGAAGTCATTATGTAAACTAAGATGATGACTGCATCTTCCCTGCTCCTCACTTAACTGTTTTGTTCTGTCTAGTGTACTTTCCAATAGTTGTTTGATAAATGTAAAATATGATTAAGTTACACTAATTAATCTTGTAATTTTCTTTGTGTAGCATTAGAGTGCACAGAACCTGTTTGTCACACTTGTAAGCTAAGTTTGCCGACACTCTTTGTTAAAGTATTCTCGTCAAAGTGAGGTTTCAAGATTTTCTGAAAATGTACTGGTCTAAACTTTACAATCTAGGAGTAGGTAACATTGCAATTCTGGTTAAATACTGTAATCACCTGGAAAAGCTGTATCAAGTTTGTTGCATTATCAAGTTTTAAGAAAGCTTTCTTGAACTAATACTGTGAGGAAAAGCATACTTGAAGTAGTATATTTAGAAGACAGTGGTTGAATTCTTGGAACCAATAGGAGTATTTATGTGAGGGGTATGCTGAAAGAGAAATGTGTCAAGTGGGATCCCTACCTTATGTGTTCATTTGTGTAGTGAAATGAGGATAGTAGGTGGGACTCTGGGTCTAATGGATGCTAAGGCTGATTGCATGTGCATGATTATACAATAAAGTAACTATGGATGAGGGTGGGTGGTGTTATAGCCACTTTCTCAATTTGGCTGCTTAGCAGGGTGGAAGGAGTACTGGTTGTTCGGAGTAACTGACCGAATCACACAGGGTTAACCCTAGCGACCTCTCTATTTGTAATATGTCCATGGCTGTAGCGTAGTGTGAGAGAAATGTTTCCTGCCATGTTCAAACATTAAGGATTTTTTTTACTGCTTGGTTTGGAATGTGGGTTGGGGAACAGTTGGATGGGAAAAGGTTATAAAGAAGGCCAAAGAACTGTTGCAACAGCTGATGTTTGCTAAAGAGGTCAAGGATTTTTCTTTTGTCAGCTTTATGTATCATGTTTGTCCCCTTGCCTGCTAACCCACAGCAAAGCTATTTTAACAGACTTTGTTTAAATGCAGAAGGCACAGAGCATGCTAGTGATTTACAAAACTACTTTTTAAGAAGGACCCATCAATAAAACAGTTAATACACTTGTTGAAAATGAAAAGAGGCCAAATAACATTTCTCCTTTACTCAAAAAACATTGGCTTTTTTTGTAAATGTAATGCTTTTAATGTTAATTTCCATTCCTCTGTGTAGTTTGAGAGCAGATAAAGGTAACATACAATTACCTTACCTGATCACCTCTCAGAAAACATTGTTTGCAGTGCAATGAATAAAAAGTTGCATTTATACTGTAATTCTTTTTTGTCAGAACATATAGTAAAAGTTTTAATGCATTTCTGTGCATTTCTTATTGTTTTTGATGAGAGAGTTTCCATTTAGGTGGCACACGCACTGTACTGCAGTCCAAATACCACTTCAGATATGTACTTTTCTAATGGACTGCCAGCAGTTTCAAAGTATAATGCAGACCAGATTTACTTTTGATAATGTAGATCTGATGAGTATGATTATGGACATTTACTCCTGTACTCATTTAACCTGTACTTTATTAATGGACTCCCAACGATTTTATTTTGTGTTGCAGATGTGATGAGATGACGACTGTGGACATTTAAAGCCTTTTCTGAGTTTGTAGTTGCATTACATTTTTCATTACGTCAATATTAGGGAAGTGCCGTATCATAATATGTAGAATGTCTACTTCCTCCATGTTTATCATTGTCCGAAGCTCCTCCATTTTCTTTCTTATACTGCTATGTTTCAACATAGACCTCTTAATCTTTTTGTCAGTCATGTCTGTCCTTCAGACCTGAGTTGATGGAGTTTGCCTATGCACCATACGGAGTTATTAAAGACAGGGCTAAGGGGGGGTTAAACACATTACTCCTACGCATTCATCTCAAAATCAGTGTTAGCATTTATAAACATTAATTTAAAGTTCAATTTTCTGAGAAAAGCTTTGAATCTAGCAAAATGTGCTCTATTTTGAAAGAAACATTTGGTACAAAAGTCTGTCTTTTACTCAATAAATCCACACAAGTAGCAGCATAAACATTGGAAGTGTAATTATATATTTTAAAGTCATCTGTGTTACTGTTAATGACAAGGGATCCAAAGTCCAAATCATTTAAAGAAATAGGAAAACTGCAGCATGCTGTTATCTACACATTTGACTGTTGTATACTGTCCCGTTGAATTGCTGCCATCCCTGATTCGGCAGATTTCTCTGGTCCCTTTGGTCCCTCTGATTCCTTATCCTTTTAGATCTTCTTAATGGGAGTTGACGTAAAGGGACGCTATATCTGGCTCCTTGTTCATTATTATCGGCCGCCATGCTTGCTTCCTCACTCCTGTTTTTGCTCCGCCTTTGCTGAGATATGATTGGTTTAGGGTAAGCACTATGCTCCTCGTGTTGTAAGTGGTCCATTTCAGACATCTTCTCCTTCCTCATTTTTATATCATTCATGATTTTATCTGTTTTATTGAACATATTGTTGTATTGCCCATGATGAACCGAGAACAATAAGTACCTTATTTCCTATAACATATAAAACAGTGACGTCATTATTTGATATATTTATTTGTTCCATTAGGTACTTTTATATATATTGTATGTTTTTCAATAAGTCACTATTTGTTTTTTATAGTCTTTTATATAATTTTTATATGTGGTGCTTATTAACTTTATAGTGGAATTGTATTTGTGAAAAAATGTCATGTGAGTTTTGTATGAATGGGATAAATATGGGGTGTGGTTGAAATGGTTAATTGATTCTGAAGAAGTCTATGAATTAGTTGGATGAAAGTGCTGAATCTGTGTAATAAATTTTATCATGGACCTGCACTGTTTTCTTGCACTCGGTTTGTACTACTGGAGTTCGTTTTCTGGTTCTGAGTCTGTTTTGGGTCGAGTGTAAAATAACGGCTCACTCGCTCTCACTTTCACTGACATGCATGCATACACACACACACACACACACACACACACACACACACACACACACACACACTTTTTTTTTGCCTTCTTTTTTTGACATTTTACACTCACTAATCAGCAAAAGCGCTGTTTAGCAAATATAAAATATTGGCGGCCATTTCATTTTCTGAGTCCGAGCTCCACAGTAGCTTGATATGCTGCCATGAAACAGTGGACTCGTTTTTTACTAGGCATTACTTGTACATTAATACCCTGCTGGAGAATGTTCGTTCTTCAATCAGGGTACCAATGTTCAGTAAGCCCGTTTTCTAATGTGCTGTAATGGTTTGGTTAAGTACAACATTATATACCATATCCTGTTGTTGTGCCACAAGCCAGCAATTCTTTTCTTGTGTGTCTGAGGTGTTTCATAGTATATTCATGACTGTCATCATGTGTTTTAAACTATGCAGGTACATATATGAGCACAATATAAACATAGGTAGTGACAGTAATACATTTGTTGAGGGACACTTATGTATGTGTGTCATACACCTAATTTCTATCTCTCACATGAAGTCACTGGGCTTGTGATTGTGCAGTTATTCTAAGCTTTTAAATTCAATTCCAACTATATGTTGTGATGTTACCCATTAACTATGTTGCATTGCTCATCTCATATGCATTTACATTTTAAGTTTACCATTGCTTATTAATTGTACAATATATTTTGAAGATACATATTTTAATCATGGGATGCCAATGTGACATTAATTGCATTTAATGATGCATTATAGTGGAAATGTAAACAACATATTGATACCATTGCCTCAATATTTATGTGTGAGGCACTCATTGGGAAATGAATAGTGGTCCATATTCCTAAGGAGTTGCTCTCAGAGTGTGTGACTTTCGTTGGTGTAAGGCTTGTATGGCAACTGGGTAACAATAGGGGTCACATTCCTAAAGGAATGCTGTCAGTTTCAGTCTTAACATGCATGGTACTAAGTCTTTTAGAATCAGGCCTCATATCAGTTTTACATGCCACAGCAGCATGGCATACTTCCCCTGCAACTTATTGATACATATGTCTGGGCGTTGTGCACATGCCATGTTTTGCATGCATACTGACGGCTTATATGTCAGTAAATTACAGTAATTCCAAAAGCATGTCTGATAAACTGAGTACTTCATGCCATGTAATATCCTGGAGTCATATAATGACAATATATAATGGACACACTGGCCCATACATGCCCTCTATTCATATAATGACTATATTAATATTAGGACATTGAGAATGTTGTATAATCATGACAGTACACATTTTATTATCGCAACTTTGTGTCTTTTGTTATTCAATGTATGGGTAACCTTATTGGCCATATCTGGTAGCAGTTATGGTGTAATAACAAATGTAATGCATTGTGATATACCTTGACAAAGATTCCACATGCCCTGTCTTATATGTTTTGATGATATTAATTGTATATCATATACTGTCTTTACAACTATGTAAGTGCACATCTGATGGTGTTTTTATGCAGACATGTCTGGCATATGGCTGTGATGTACACTACACACAATTTTGCACATTAGTAGGGAATGAATTCATGCCTTACATCACATACAGTGTTAGAGTTGTATAAGGTCATACATTAGTATAATATCACATACAAATCAGGTACCACATGTAGATTGTGTAACTTTGTATGAGATTTCTTTTAATCATTGATTTTGGTTAATACCTATTATGTATGAATTTCTTTTCCTGTGTTGAACTCCGACAGAGCACACAATCCATCCTAATTGACCAACCAGATACTGATGCCAGTGACATGCCAACTAGTGCCAGCTGACTCAGACTCTGAGGAACAGAATGATGACCATGATGGGGATGATGATGAAGGCAGACCGGAACCTGCATGGGCCATTATTCCTGCTGCTCATCATAGAAGATGTCCATCACCATACCAGGCAGACAGTTTCCAGGACAAGATCCTGGGCACAGTGACAGGCATCTTCCAGTTGCAGATGAGAGACTTCATTGGCATCTTCTTTCAGGAAAAGTTATGGACCATGCTCAACTCCTCCTGGCAGATCTCTAAAGAGATCTTTTGTGGTGTGTGACCCCATCAGGCTGGTCCCTCGGCAGATTAAGTATTGTCTGTGTGATCCACTTCTGTTATGCTGCCACCGTGCTGTTTTCCATATTAAATATTTACAGTTTATGTACAATTGTGCAGACATCTCATATTTCTGCTATGCTTTTCTGCATACATCATACTGTAAACTGCACATATCATGTCATATGGGGCTTTATCTTGCTGCTGTAGTGTGACACACAGTACCAAATGACAAATGTGGTGGCCACTGTTATTTACACGATCATGCTGTCATTACTATATGTATTGTTCCATATAGGCAAGGATGCAACTCCTTAAATGTGTGTGTGTGTGTGTGTGTGTGTGTGTGTGTGTGTGTGTGTGCATTCCTATGCATGCAGTGCAACATAATATTGTTATGTCCAGTAGACTCTTGCCCTGCATGTGACAGATACAACTGCTTGAAGTTAGCATAATGCGAATGGGACATGATTGTTGTGCTTGTGTTGTTCTGGTATATATTTTGATGAGATGAAAGCAGCTCACATACAGTACTATATTATTCACATTTTTCTCACTTACAGTGAAGTGGGGCTGGTGTGGTTATTTGCACATGTTATCCATATGTATGCATTGCACTCATTTCTGTATTGGTTGTTGCTGTCTCATATCTGTTCAACCACATGGCATATATATATATATATATATATATATATATATATATATATATATATATATATATATATATAGTGTCTTGCTGTTATACTTGGTGGCTTTGCAGTTGCCCGCCCCTAGTGTAAATTTGATCTGGGACACTCCTCCCAGTCTAGTGTCACCAGCTCATTCTACCTAATAAAGAGAGAACATTTGAGAAGGCCAACCCACTTTCCTAACCTTGAATTATCTTCATATTCTCCCCTCTCCCTTTCCTTTAGAAAAAAAAAACTTTGCTAAAATCTCTATGTGTTCTGCTTAACTGTAACAAAAAAAAATTACGCTTATTTTCTGCTTTTCCTGTAACTAGTCTAGTCCAGATACAGATTTGCTATATCCATGAATGTTTGTAAGCTTCTGAGCCCCCCAAGCTAGTCTGTGTTGGAGGGAAGCCTGCTAGCTTATCAGTGGGAGTGGTAAGCACTAGGTAACCTATCTACCACATAAGGAGTGGTTTTTGGCCCAGAAATTGTAGTTACTGGCCGTTTGGGCAGTTTTTCCATCTCTTTAAACTTTCTGATTTAAAAGCCCGCATTTGCACTTGTTTCTTTCCTGTAACTAGTCTAGTTCAGATAAAGATTCTTAGTTTTATCACTTGAATTTGCTTATTCGTGGTTAGCACTTGTTCAGTACTTGTTGTAAGCACTAAATAAGCTACAAATTACTACAGCACTCAATCTTCCTCATTACCTAGAGGAAAACAGTTTTTGTACTTACTTTCCTCACTTGCTTAGAGAAAAACAGCTCTTGTACTCACTTTCCTGACTTGTCTAGAGGAAAATTGTTTTTTATTTAGGCATGTCCAAGGGTCAGCTCCCAGTGTTCTCTCCTGTCTATCTGATGAATCTGGGCATCTTGGGGCAATGCAGACATTGCCTCATGTACAGAGACAACCCTCTCCTCCTACCACCCAACACTACAACCTGTGAGAGATGCACTTATCTAGCCAAACTGGAGGTAAAGCTCTCTCCAACCAAGGCTGAATTTGACGGTCAGGAGGAGAAGGTAAACACTTGCACCACACCACACTCATCACATAGTCCCACTAAGCCTACACCACCAAAATCCACACATAGAAACACAAAAACATTTGCGGAGGTTCTCAATAGTAATCTCCTCAAGCAACAGAGACCTCCAAAGCAGAAATGCAAGCAACCTCCACACCCCCAACACAACCCAAATGACACATAGCCCACAGACTCAGTGTGCCACTCAACCACAGCCCATAAGGCAAGACAATGTACCCAACACACTAGTCATAGGTGACTCTATAGTCAGGCACACTGATGTCCCACTCACCAGGCTAAACAAGGAGAAGGTTACTGTCAGCTGCCTGTCGGGTGCCAGAATCTGCCACATAACCCACGCACTCAGGTCACTCCACAACAACTATAAATATGACTCTGTCATTGTCCATGTTGGTGTGAATGACCTGAGACATACCTCCCTGGACTGCATGAAAAGAGACATGGAAGTGCTCTCCGATCTTGTAGCCCAGGAAGGTATGACCCTAGCCCTGAGTAGCATCCTGCCATCACCCAGAATGATACCGCAGTACAAGGACAAAATGATTGACTTCAACATTTGGCTAAGCTTCTGGTGTCCTTCTAAGGGGATCCAATATCTGTCTGCCTGGGACACCATAGTTGACAGACCATGATGCTTTGCCAGAGATGGCCTGCACCTGTCACCTCTGGGATTCCAGATACTGGCTAAGGCTCTTGTCACCTCTATAGTGCCTTTTTTAAGCAAGGTTCAAATGACAAATTCACCACGATAACAGGAACAGGCAAGCAAAAACTGTGGGTAATGCTACTCAATGCTAGAAGTCTAAATCTCAAAATGCACTCCTTTGAGGTACTCCTTAAAATGGAGAACATCGATACCTGTGCAATGACTGAGACCTGGTTCAAGGTTCCAGAGAGCACCCCTGCATTACCAGGCTATAACTCATACCACACTTTTTGGCCACCTAAACTGGACCAGTACACCAAAGGCAGAGGTGTTTCCATTTTCATTAAGGATATCCACATCTCCAGGCTAGTTGCTCATAATGCATCTGCGGTTATCCAAGTGCAACTAACTCTGGGCAAAATGGCAATCCAAATTGTAGCTTGGTACAGATCCCCCACCATGCCAAAGGATTCCCACTACTCTTTTCTTGATATACTGGAAAATATTAGGGTTCAACCAAACACCCTAATAATGGGTGATTTCAACTACCCCACCCTTAACTGGCACAACTACTCTTGTACCAACTCTTTCACTCAAAGCCTTCTGGAATTCATAAACTCCAATGCCTTGGATCAACTTATCTACACACCACCAGGGGCAAGAATATCCTAGAAATAGTCATTACCAACATGAGTGACTGGTATTCCACACCTGAAGTCAACTCCTCGTTGGTCAGATCTGACCATAAGCTAATCACCCTAGATACCCCCCCCCCCCATTAAGGAAACCATGGTAAAAAATGTCTCCCAAGCCAACTTCATGACTCTTAAGACAGAAGTGGTGAACTTCATGACACCCATGCAGATGGACAATACAGTTACGACTGCTGAATCCTACACAAATGCACTCTATAAGCACTTACACGAGTGCATGGATTGTGCTACCCCAAAAAGAACCAAGATGCTATCCCCCAAAAAAAGGAAGCCAATCTGGTGGTCCCCTGCCAAAAACAAACTCTACAACAGAAGGAAAAAACTTTTGCAAAAGAGAGTAAAATCCCATGAGTGGAGGAGTTCCCTGGTCACCCTCAGTAAGAAGCTGAGATCCCTTATAAGATCTTCCAAAGCTAGCTACAAAAACAAAATCACCACTGATTCTAGGGACAACGACAAAGCATTCTATAGCTATGTCAAGAATCGCAGTGGCAACACCCAGATCTGCAGTGAGTTACAGCACAACAGCACGAAAATTACAGAACCAACTAATATTGCCAACATCCTAGCAGATAGGTTCAGTGCTAACTTTACCCCCCTCTCACCCCCTAAAGGGCCCATATCTATACAGGAAGAATGCAGAGTCCCTGTAATCACAACTACGCAGATAAAAGCTGCACTCTCTAAAGCCAAAAACACAGCATCCATGGGACCAGACAACATCCCAGGCTGCATTTTACATGAACTTCAGAAAGAACTGGCTCCCCACCTAAGCACCATGTTCAATCATAGCCTCATGTCAGGCTTTTTGCCCACTGAATGGCACACAGCAATGGTTATCCCACTCCACAAAGGGGGAGCCACCACTGATCCTGGGATCTATCGCCCTATTAGCCTGATGAGCCTGATCTGTAAGGCCATGGAACGTATTATCATGGAACTCATAAACAAAGACATTGGTAACCTCCAATCTCTGGACCCCATCGAGTTTAGGTTTGTGAAAGACAGATCATGCCTCCTGAACCTGATCGACTTCTTTGAGGCAGTCATCAAAGCCATAGATGAGGGTAAGGTGGTTCACACAGCCTGTCTTGACCTTGCCAAGGCTTTCAACACCATCCTCCATTCTGGAATTATAGATAAACTCACTAAACTAAGGTATAAATCCCCACATCACAGGATGGGTTGCCAACTGGCTCACTGAGAGAACCCATAGTGTAAAAGTTGCAAACTCCAAATATGACTTCAAACCAGTGGCAAATGGAGTACCACAGGATTCAGTCCTGGGACCTCTCCTGTTTGGTATCTACTTCTCTGAAGTACAGGCTAACACAGAAGGCATTTGGCTACCAAAGTTCCCAGATGACTGCAAACTAGGAGCTATAGTCGAGTCCCCAAATGATGTAGACATTCTACAGAAGGGCCTCACTGAGACACATGCCTGGTGTCAGAGACATGGCCTCAAGCTCAATGCCAAAAAGTGCATTGTCATCCCCATTGGTAAAAACTCTGTACCTATTAACTACCACATAGGCGGCAGTCTACTTAACTCTGAATGTGTGATAAGAGACCTTTGGACCCAGATGGACAGTAGTCTTTCCTTTGATAATCACATCGCCACAGTAGTCAGGAAATCCTACTATGTGGCACACCTCATCATAAAAGGGTTCTCATCCAGGAAAAAAAGAGTTCATTGTTCCCCTCTACTCGACACTCATTAGACCCATTATAGAGTACAACGCCTCTTTTGCAATGTACCTCACAAGACATCTGCACCAGCTGGAAAGGCCACAGAAATACCTCACAAAGAGGATTACTGGCCTCAAACAGATGCCCTACACTGACCATCTCAAAAAACTCCAGCTTTACTCTGTAGCATATCACATACTCCAGGTGATTTTTGCCTGACATATAAAGCTATATCAAACCCAGAGCTTTTCAACATGCTACATCTAATAAAATCCCAATTCCTCTGAGCTACATGCCCTAGGGACCTAAACCTTGTCACCACAATAAACAGGACATGATGGAGGGATAGATTCCTGTCCCAGAGACTTCCCATACTCTGGAACAAGCTACCCATCTATGTCAAGCAAAGTTCCTCATTAGCACTCTTCAGGAAAAATCTTGATGAGTGGATGGGAAATAGGAAATACACTCCAGGAATCACTTCTGTGGCTCTGCTCAACAGGGGCACAGGAAAATAACTTTCTTGGGTGGCATAAGCCAGACAACCTTGTTGGCTAGGTTTACTTAGACCCTTGGTCCAATAGCCTAGTACCTACCTATGAACCTATGAATATATAAGCATGCATCCTTCACATACTGCATTGAAATTCACTGGTCTGTTAGTGAATACACAAAGATCTTGCATATGTCAATAGCAAGTCTTTCTGATAACTTATATTATGACATGTATACACAGATTTGCATATAGTCCATGTGTATGCATTCGTAGTACATTTGCACTAATTTACATGGATGTACATGTATATGGCCATATTATGATTGACATGCAATTGAACTTGTAATGTGTGACTGGTTGCCTGCACATGTTTTATTTTTCTGTGCTTTACTCCTATGTATACACAGGACTGTGTTTTGTTCAGTACTACATATGTATGGTGCCATATATATCAAGAACAGTGATTGTGGCACCTATTGTATTATGCTTGCATGGCCATACATATGTGTATGCGATACTCAAAACTACTTTTTTGCATATCTATGCCACTTGCTTTTTAACTGCTGCACATTACTGTGTTTGTATCATTTGTACCCAGACATGTTTATAGCAATCTGCAATGCACTATGCCCATGTGTAAGACCTTGGCCATTTGCTTCAGTGTTCCCTCTGAGGACTTGCAGGCCATCTTGCGTTGTGCAACCATGCATGTGCATTGAGTCTCCTTAGATGGGGTTTTTCTGTTTTATTCTGTGTCTACTGTTTCTTGCTGGCATTTTTTTCAGTGATGTGAACTTGTGTTGTTCATTTCCCTTTCCCCAGTAGTGTTTGCCTTCATCTTTGACATATATATGTCATATGTTATGTGCATGTTCATTTTCCAATACATAGTCATCATTGTATGTAGGTGTACTAGTGCAATATTATGTTGTGCCACCATGTTGGGTATCATACAAATGCAAGGCATATGTACACAAGGAGGTAGCAATTTATTTTATTCCATGATTGTTCATGTTGTACTTGTGTGTTGTACATTACCCAGGGATTTGTATGCTTCCTGCATATACTTAGGCTTGCATTTTTTAACTGTCGTTACTCATACCTGTATCCCCATTTACTTCATATTCTTTGAAATTGGTGTGGGTATGTATGATGAACCTTCTTTCTTTTTGGATCATGTTACTTCTTTGCATGTCACATGTACATTGAATACCTAACAACCTATTTGTGTTGCTTCTGGCATGGCATATGTTTTTGACATACGTATCCCATTTCTTCTGTACTTGTGGTATGGACATTAATTTATTACATAACCACAGTAATGATTTTCATCTTCACTGCTGTTTGGTACTATGCTGGGCTGTTTGCTTTTTGCATGCAGGTTTGGAGGTTCTAGACTGCCCTTCACTTGTCTGTTCCTGCATTTACTCATCTTTGCTGCTGCTTGTATTGCACTTGCACTTGCGTTGCTGATAGCCTAGTTGATTATTGTATTCAATATCCATTATGTACTGCAGTGATGGCGCTCCTCATTTATTATTCTCACACACACACACACACACACACACACACACACACACACACACACACACACACACACACACACACACACACATATCATTGGTCATACTCATTTTGATATGATTGGCACACAATTCGCAACTATGCATTTTTGCATTGCAACATGGCCGGCATGCATCCCTAACTTGTTTGTCAATTTTCCTTCATCCATGTTGTGTAGTTTGTATGTGTGGTAAATGTGTACCTTACCTCTCCTTCATGTGTATGTGTGACTTTTGTCTGTCATGTCTTATGACATTTTTTATATGCTCTTTTGCCCTTCTGCACTTTCCATGTCCTTTCCATTCCTTCTATTCTCAAAAAACGTGGACCTATTCCAATACCCCAGCAATTGACCATGCCCCTCTGACTCTCCATCCTATTTTCCTATTCCATTATACCTCTTGTGTGCCCCTCTTCTTCACTCTCACCCCACATCTGATTTTCCGTCACCCTTTTTCCTTGGATTTGTGCATTACATGTCACACACCCATTGCTAGCTACTGTTTACCATGATGTTGCCTTAATTGCCCTTTGCCTTACTTAGTTAATTTTTTTATTAGCAATGCTATGTATTACATCAGATTCTGCAAATTGTGATGAATGTACTTACATATGTCCTTCTGGTAATTACGATGATATCCATAATTATTTGCAGATATTTGTCACATTTCAGACATAACGACTGATGCACATATCACTTCCTTTACTACTTTTCACCTATTACTGAAAGTTACATTGAGCTTGTATAATTTCTATAGATATGCAGTACATTGGTAATGCAAATATCTATCTTTCTTTATGAATGAGTTTTCTTGGAAAACAGCTTAGATACAACTGCTTGTGGTTGTGCTGATATCACTGCTTATGCTGCTTTGAGCTGAGATATTGTCCATAGAGTAAGGCATATATGTATGTTACTTGGCTCCCAGTTAAGCAAAGGACTGATCTGCTTGTACCTCTCAGCTGCTCAGAGTCTTACATGAGCAATTACCCCCCCCTTTTAAGTTCAAAACTGTTAAAGCATGCCCCCCTTATACAGCCTCAGAAATTGGATTTGACCCTATCACGCAAATTCTACTTTCCAAACTGTAAACCTCCCACTATACCATCTCATTTCTGGGACCAAAACTATGGGAATCACTTCTGCCCAAACAAAGGACTAATCTGCTTCTGCCTCTCAGCTGCTCAGAGTCCTACATGAGCAATTACCCCCCCCCTTTTAAGTTCGACAGTGTTAAAGCATACCCCCTTATACAGCCTCAGAAATTGGATTCTGACCCTATCACGCAAATTCTACTTTCCAAACTGTAAACCTCCCACTATAACATCTCAGTTCTGGGACCAAAACTATGGGAATTACTTCTGCCCAAACAAATTACTGATCTGCTTCTACCTCTTAGCTGCTCAGAGTCCTAGATGAGCAATTACCCCCCCCCCTTTTATGTTCAACACTGTTAAGGCATACCCCCTTATACAGCCTCAGAAATTGGATTCTGACCCTATCACGCAAATTCTACTTTCCAAACTGCAAACCTCCCACTATACCATCTCAGTTCTGGGACCAAAACTATGGGAATCACTTCTGTCCAAAAATAAAGATATATTTCCTTATCCATAGTTCTGTGCACTGCAAAGTTTCAAATAATTAAGCAAAATGTACTTGTAACAATTTATGTTGCATATCCTATATCAACTTTTATCTCTGTTTAATCTATCTCCTCTTCTGTTGCAATTGCTTTTCCCCACTACAGGCTTCTACACCCCAGCTTCATATATCCTCCTTCTGTCCTTATCCTGGATTGAAACAAACTGTTGTGCATATTGTATATTAAGATATTTCATGTTTTAGCACTTTCACTTTATTGTTAAATAATATGATATTGTTTGTATATTAGCATTTTTTTGTTTTTTATAATTTCTTTTTCATTGTTAATGCACTTTTATATTCTTTGTACCAGTGTAACAGTGGTTGTTTCTTTGACCCAAGGTTTAGATTAAAATTAGTCAGAATTGATCAATGCTCTACTCCAGTGCAAAAAAATAAAAAATAAAATAACAATAAGTTCAAAATATTTAATGAGAGATTGCATTTGATGTCAAATTAGAAGTTACAATATGTTAGTGAACTCACATTTTCCTTTTTTAATTATCATCTCTCTCTTCTTTAGTATATTTTTTTATTAACATGCTTGGGCTAACTCCTGTTTTGGACATTATATGTTTTTACTGTTAGTGTTCATCTTTTGCTGGTAGACCAAACAAATCCTATCTTCTTTGAAGAAGATATTTGGTTAGGGACCCATTGTGCTGATCTTAAAAGAGGCCATGATGTTGATACCTTGGTGCTTTTTCTACAGATTATCAAATCACAGTTCACTGAAATGGGATTAACCTAAGCGGTTTAACTGAATTGTATTGAAAGAAACTGTTTTGAGAAGGGGCTGTCAGTACCAAATGTGGATGACCCCTTAGTTAAATATAATTTAACCCAAGGGCACATCACTTTGGGCTAGTTTGTATTTCCTGTAAAAGATTTATTTTCTTCATTCACTGACTGACTTGGAGAACTAGATCTGTTGAATCATGCGTCGCCAAATAACTTACCCTCACTGTCATTTGTAGTGCTTAATCTACCTTTGAGTCTATGACACAAACTCATGAACCATCAGCTTTGATTACTAAACCTACAATTGATCTATAACTGCACAAAGAAAAACACTTTCAAATACATTGACATTTCTGTACTTTGCTACTCTGTGTAAGTCAGAGGCATTTTATATTCTTTCTATGACTGTCTCTTCACTCAGGCAATCTCAGCAACTGATTACCATAAATAATTACCTCAATTAGTAACGACAGCTATTTCTGATAAATTCAGACTTCTTTTTCCTAATGCATTGTAAAGGATCTACCAAACATTTTACAGTTTTAAAAATGTGATTCAAGTACATTGTCACATCTGTGTTTCTTTTCTCTGTATTACTTGGGGCTTTTTTCCCTTACAGCTGGAATAAAAATGAACTTTCTTGGCATGGTTAACCCACTTAACAAAACAAACAAAATAAAATGAATAACTAACAAAGGATATATGTATTGTGGAATTTTAAAACAGCAGCCAGACTAGGTCTTAAATAATCAGCATACTTTATTTGGCAAAATGTATAACAGGCTATCAAGAATGAAGGAAACTAAATTGAATTAAAAAAATCTGAAACCTATTGGTAGTTTAAGGTGAAATAAAAGGAGCAATTTATATGCAATACAGAAAACAGTTCAGTCCTTCAGTTGTCTTATTGGTGATACTCATTTTAGGTACACAATATACTTTCTAAGATAGGCAGTGTTTAAAGAGAATCCTTCAAGGTAACAGTTTCTCAAATAAAAGGGTCTCTCAGAAACAGAAGGCTTTCTCAGGAATGCACAGACAAGAAAGACTGTTGTCATCAGGGTTCCACTAGGGAATAAAATAAAATCTTTTGCTTACAATGTTCCAGTCAGTTAGCTCCAAATTTCAAGTACCAGGCAGTCATGGACTTCTATTACATAAATGTCAGGTTTCTCAGCTTAAAGGGCCAGTCCTTATGATTGTGCTAAAGTACATTCTCCCATTGTAATGATTCTATTCTTTCCCTTCCAAATACTCCAACAAAATTAGTGCTGGGTCAGAAAACATCCCCATCTATATCCACTTTTATTATATGTTAGTCATTCCTCCAGTGGAAACACTACTATACTCAGTAACGTAATGTGAAGGATCTCATCGGGCTTTGTACCTCACCAAATAAAATGCTAAAATAAATATAAATATTGTAAGGTTTGCTTTACTTTATGTGTAGAGAATGGAACTATAACTGATATTGTAAATAAGGAATGTTTGGTTTAAGCATATAAGGCAAACTATAGTGTTTCTTTAAGAACAGAGAGAGTATTTTATTGTATTAGCCAAAGAAGTGTTGCTATCACTTTAAATTAAAATGTTTCTTTAAGAGCAGAGGTAATCTGTGCTATATCATCTATAAGAGGATTGCTTAGTGAAACATTTAATACTAAATAAAAGAAGGGTTAAGGTAAGCCATTGCAGAGTGTTGCTTGTCCTAAGTGGAGATGAATTTTATTCTCATAGCAGATGCACTAGCAGACATATAGCAGAGTTAATGAAGGCCTACAAAAAGATACTTGGAGGAACCTAAAAGGTGTTCCTCTTATATGAATCCAGAAGAGCTACTGAGAAGAGAGAAAGACTTTCTAAAGGAGCCTTTATTCAAGCTTAGGTCTATACATAGATACAACGCTAGCTGCCCTTCTGGACCATTTTAAGCCTAGCCAATTTCTCAAAGATGAGAATCAAACCCTGTACCTTCTGTTTGACAGGTAAACACGTTAACCATTATTCCAACCCTTCCTTAAAGGGACTGTATTAAAGGTATTTGCTGTAAGATTTTCTTTTGGGGGTTCTACACTGCTTTTCTAAGACCAATGTCTTTGTTGCCTTAAATAGTCAGCACTGTATTCATACATTCAAAAGGTGAAACTAAACAATAAAGTAAAAAAAAAGATGCCTTGGAATAAGCCAACCAAGGATACTAAGGCCATCAAGTAGTTCAGTCCATGGTAGTTTAGCTCACAGTTTGTTACATAAAGAACTTCATCAGAGCTAAGAAAACAAACCAACTTCCTTGTTTAAATGTCATACATCACTAATTACATGATGAAAGCTTATCAATCTATAAGTAAGCAGGTCACAAGCAAAGTTACTAAAGCTCAGACCTCACATGTAGTAAGAGATCCCTTCTCCCTCATAGCCTTCAAAAAAGTCTTGTTTTATTTTCTTTGAAATGTGACTAGATAAAATATGTTTTGAAAGAAATAAACTTTCAACGATTTCTTTAATGATTTCTGATTAGATAAAAAGAAATACATCTAAATGCATGGATGTGTGTGTGGGTATATTTACACACACACACACACACACACACACACACACACACACACACACACACACACACATACACACACACACACACACACACACACACACACACACACACACACACATGTAAATATACACATGACTGTATTTCTCATAATGTATGAGACTTTTAAAGGGGATTACATTCAGATGACAATAAATCATCAAAGCATGCTCACTAACTCTTAACAAAAGCATAACAAGGGTGGAGAAAAGGGACAACCAATCCAGTTGCAATGTCTTATTGGGCAAGATCATAAAATGTTGCTTCTGCATTCTTATTTCTGTACCGGCATTTCTAAATCCTGTTACAGAAGTCAACTCAGTATTTTTTGTTTGGTATTAGCAATCGGCTTGCTACAATTTAAAAGAAGAACAAAAATCTATTATTTTTTTCTCTCCGGTTGAATTGGAGACCAACCCTGGGTAATAGATGAGCCAGATACAGCTCTAAATCTCTAATACTTCCTAAAATATGTTTTTTCTTTTCAATTAAAATAACATTTACATAATATTTTTAAATATCATTTTAAACAACTATATACAATATTTACAATAGCCTTTCAGTTATATACACTGTACGTTATTAAATATAGAATTAACAGATCAGTTATCAGAGATACAATATTGATTATTGCAGAGTGTCCAACAAAGATATAACTTTCTTCCAAGGATTATTTACCAATGGCCTGGGATAGATTTATAGTTCTTTGATTTTTATTTCCATCAATGCAGTTGTCTTCAGTAAAGTGTAGAATTCTTCCAAGGCCAGGGGTGTATTTGAATTCCACCTTCTGGTTACGCATTTCCTAGATATAGCAAGTATTGTCCATAACAAATACATATTTGTCTTATTCAGGTATGGACCTTCATTTACATTTAGTATAATCAATACTTTAGTTAATGTAAGGGATTCATTAAATAAAGCTTGTAAAAAATGATTGATTCCATTCCAGTATGATTTACTTTTATTACATTCATAAAAAATATGAATCCAGTCTGCTTTACTTGACTTTTCACACCTCCAGCAAAAACCATTTGTAGTAGTACTGATCTTTTTAATTCTATCTGGTGTTAAAAATGCGCTATGTAAGTATTTCCAGTTAAATATTTTTCAGCACTGTGTGTTAGGGGTGTAATTAACTGATAGTAAGATGTTAGTTTTAATTTCTTCTGTTAACTGCAATTACTGACCTTTTGTTAAGAACTGCCAGTATGATGGCTTGGGAATTGCTTTATATGTTATTAACTCTTTATATAGATTTGAAATGGAATGTTTCTTTTCACAACTATTATATATATAAATTCATACAGAAAACTTATTAGATTTGGAATATCTTCAAATGAGGAATTATTAATTAATCTGCATAAATCTTGAGTGTACATTAGAATGCTTTGTAAGGTTAACCAGTCCTGTGTTGGAATATTGTAAGCAGTTTTTATCATATGTATATCTAAAACATTTAATTTATTTACACATTGAAACCAGTATAAGAATCCATTTTGTTCCCAGGAGGTTATTATTTCCCTATATATTTTGTGAGGAAAGTTCGTAGTGATGGTAAATGGGGTTAAAAGGTCAAACCAAAGTTTTAGATCCATGTTTGCATTGATAAGTTTCCTAAAGGAATTGATGTAATGATTAATCAGTGTTGTTTTAGAAGGTTTTGTTATATTATATTGTATACTTATGCATAGTATGTACCAGGGTTTGTTTGATTTGTTTACTATTATTTTTTTAACAGATTAAATTCATTTGTTAATATAGCCATTGTTAATTCTTTCCAGCTGGCAAAATAATTTGGGTTTATCCAGTCTATTGTAGTTTTAAGCACAGATGCTTTTATATGTGTTTCTATTTCTGGGAAGTTCAATCCTCCTTGTTTCCAGGGTCTAATGTGATGAGTTAGAGCTACTCTATTATTTTTGGGATACCATAAAAATTTTATTAAACATGAGTTTATTTCTTTAAGAATGCATCTTTCAGGAATTAACTATATTGCTAATGCTACATATAGTATTTTTGGCAATAAGACCATTTTTATTGATTGCAATCTGTCTTCAAAAGTTAATATAATTTTATTCTACTTTTCTATATATATTTTTATTGTTTTAATAATGTTTTTTATAATTTATTGATATTGTTTCATTTATATTTTTGCATAACACTATTGCTAAATAATTTAGCATAAGTTCTTGTTTTCCTATGATGGATTTATCTGTAACTTGTAGTTCTTTTTTCTTATTTAAAAATAGAAATTTTGATTTCGATCTATTAAAGTGTAGACCTGAAATCTTATAAAATGTCTTCATTACTTCTTCTTGCTCTCCTAATGACTCTGTGGAATTTGAAATGGGTAATAAAATATCATCAGCAAAAAGCATTATTTTAGATATGTACTAGTCATATACTTCTATTCCTTTTATTCTTGGATTATTGTGTATTATTTCTGCAAGTATTTATATAGCCAAAGCAAATAAAATAGGAGTAAGGGGGCATCCTTGTTTAGTACCTTTCGTTATATGGATAGATTCTGAAGTAAAAGGACCTAATTTAATGTAGGCTAAGTTACTAATATATATGTTTTTTTAGTAATAAGATGAAGGGAGGAGGAGGAAGTTCAAATAATGCTAAAGTTTAAATAGATATTCCCAGTTGAGGGAATCAAAGGCTTTTTCTATGTCTAATCCATGTACAAGTGTTTCTCTATCTCCTTCATTCACATAATCTATAAGAGTAAGTATCCTTTTAATATTATCACGTGTGTGCCTATTATATAAAAATCCAGTTTGATCATTATTAATTGTCTTTGAAAGTGGACTTTTCATTCTGTTAGCTAGGATTGACATGAATATTTTGCAATCATTATTCAGTAATGATATAGGTCTGTATGAGATGCAAAGGTCTGATGGTTTATTATCTTTTAGAATTTGTGTTATGAGACAATATTTCCATGACGGTGGTATTTTTGCTTCTGACTGGACTTCTAGCAAAGTTTTATGAAAAGGAGATTACTGTTGAAGGGAAGAGTTTGCAAATTTCTGTAATTATACCATCTATCCCTGGAGCTTTGTTAGATTTACTTTCTTTTACCTTGTCAACAATTTCTTTGTAGGATATAGGTTTTCGTAGGTCTAGTTTTAAGTTTTTGGGATTTTTTTTATATCAATAAGGTTTGTATCTAAGTTTATTTGGTTGGTATCTAAACCTTCTTTTTTGAAGTGTTCCATATAATGGAACTGAAATGCTTCAAGGATGTCTCCTATATCTGATACTTCTTTCCCTTTCGTTTCATAATATATACTACTAATGTTATTTGCTTTAGATTGTATTTTAATTCTTGTAGATAAGTTATGTAGATATATGTTGGGAGGTGGCTAATGAGTTTATTTTTAATTTTTCCAAGGCTAGACAAGTTTTGTGTGTTAGAATTTCATTATATTTTTTATTTAATTCCTCTTTTTTCTTTTTTGAGTTCTGGACAGTTCTGATTTTTTTTTTTTCGATTTTGTTGTCAAGAGTCTGGTTTGCAAGTCTAATGATTCAGATTCCCACTCTATGACTTTGTTTTTGTACCAGCTAAGAGTCTTACCAAATAAATATGCTTTTAATGAGTCCCAAACCATGACTCTACTGATTTCTGTTGTATTATTAATTTCAAGAAATAATTGTAGTTCTGACAACATCCAGGGTCTGAATTCTTTATTTTTTGTGATATATGATGGAATTCTAGTTGAGAGGATTAAAGGTTTAAACTCTATTTGGAGCTTCATTATCAGAGAGTCATGATCTGAGAAGGGGCATGGAACTATTGAGAAGTTGAGGATTTTTGTTTGTAAATCTTGAACTATGAATAATTTGTCTATTCTGGTTTGTGTTCCAGATCTATGGCCTTTATGGGAAAATAATAAGGATTTATCATCTTCTACTTTAAAAGTGTCTATTAAATGAAATGAATCAATCCATCTTTCTAAGGATATTGAAATAGATGCTATGCGAAAAGACTTCTCGGTGGTTTCAGAATCTTCTACAGTACAATTAAAGTATCCTCCCAGTATAAGATTTCCTTTATAATTGTTGGAAATAAAATCTAGGTGTTTTTTAACCATTCCTGATCCAATTCCTGGGAACCAATATAGATTAGCTAAGGTCCATATTCTGTTATTAAATTTAATTATAACAAATGCTAGTAGACCTTCTTTGTCTTCGTATTTATAAATAACTTTTGGAGTGATTATGTTTTTCTTCCAGAGAATTGATACTCCTTTTGTCTTTGTTCTATAGGAGGATTGAGCTAAGACTGTATAGTCCTTAGTGTTTCAAATAAAGCTATCATTAGTCTTAAAATGTGATTCCTGGAGAAATACTACTTGTGCCTTATTTAGATTTAAATATTTTAGTAAGTTTGATCTTTTATTTGCATTATTTAAGCCATTAGTATTTAATGATAAGAATGTTAAATCCATTTCAAGCTATTGTTGGAAGAAACTTTTTGCTTCTTTTTTTTTTATTTTGATTATAGTAGTTATACCATATTCTCTGATAACATTGAATGTTATTTTTATGTGTGTAAACTTGGGAGTGTAATTTAATGTTCTTTCTTCTTTAAATACAAGTAGGGTAAAATTTTGGTCAAGCTTTAAAAAACTACTTCTATAAAACATTAATTCTAAAGTATCAAATATAAGTAAATATGAATTTCCCATTAAACATGGAATGAAAGTCATTCCTAATCCAATAGATACAGATAGATCTATTGGATTATCACTCATACCTTTAACCAACAATATTAACTGAGCTCCATATGTTAAATTATTATATGGAAAATTTTCTTAAAAGAGATATGAAATTCTATATTATTCTATTAATGTTCTGTAGTATTTTATTTATCAGGATGGAATGTTAGTAGTGTAAATAATTATTAAGTTGACTTAGAAAATATCCAGTATTTAGTTGCCCTTAAGAGATCCCAAATATGTCAGATATGTCATTTTGGATACATTAAATGCAACAGAGGAGCATACACTAAATAAGCCAAAAACAGATAGATTATTACTAAAATAATTTGACTAAAATGACTCTACAGGAGACAATGAGTGATTACCAATGAAATATGAATTTACTGTATGTGTACTGTCTTCCTTTACTTTCCCAATCTTCAGCTTACCACCTTCAACTTACACTTATAAAAAGACAGGGCTTATCAGTGGTATCCTGACTCTGAGTAGAGACACCCTACATTCTAGTGTGCAGTGCTTTTACATATTTATAGATTTACAAAGCAGAGTCTATGAATGAACTATGATCACCCTGACAATTCCCATCCTGCCTAGGGCACCTCCTTCTTCCAGAATGGGTAATCACATCAGGTCTAGAATGAATGTACCTATATGGTAATCAAGACTTACCTTAGGTAAGTATTAATCAAATAGTATGCAGAGCATCTTACAGAGTTCTCAGTGCAGTTAGAATACTCTTAAGCCTCTCCTCCCTTGACCAAAAACAGAGATTTCCCTTCCCTTTCTTTTCCTTGTTTTAAATCAGTACTAATAATAGAAATTCAGCAAACATAGGTGAACAGGAATAGCATTCAGTAGTCTGTCTTGTACATGACTTGCAATCCATTAAACAATTCAGTGACTAACATCATTGTAGTAAACATTATAAAGACAAATTAGAAATAATTTCTTAGCTCTTTATATTTTCTGATAAAGCAAAAAGTTACCAATAAGCTACTTTAAGTAAAAGTATAAAGCATTTAAATTTTTCCTTGCACGTATACATTTCTACTTATATTGTAGTGTAGCTATGGAACCTTGCTGGCTAGGCTTACATAGGCCCTTGGGCTGATAGCCTAGTACCTACCTATGAACCTATGGACCTATAATAGCTGTCTTTGAAATCTGTACAATACTTCACTTCTTCAAATCATTCCTTTTTCAGTTTGGGTTTTGTTTTGTCAAAACAGCAACAACATTCCAAGGGCACAATTATTATTTAGACTGATGTTTCAAATAAATAACTTGCCAGCTGCAAATTTAGTTAGGTTAGAATGTATGGTTAGTGCAAATATAGCATGTTGCAAAAATAATATGTATTTTTTTGTGTGCTCTAGAGCCTGTCATATGCAAGTGACATAATAATGTAGCATATATAGAGCAGATAGCTTATGGCTTCAGGTTGTTAAAGTAAGTTATGCTTATTAATCAGGCAGCTTCATTTAAATTCACAAGTAATTTGAGGACATTTCAGTTGAGTTTCCAGGAATGTGTAGTCCAATGTGAATAACTGAGTCCACGTTTTCTCATAAACATATGTCATAATTCATGAAACTAAGCAGAATCTAAAATCTGTCTAATAATCATTATAAAGACAAAGAATAGTAATTTCCTAGCTCTTCAAACTTTCTGATATCGCAAAATGTTGACAGTAAGCTATTTTAACTGGAACACTAAAACATTTCAATACTTTCTTGTGAATATATATTTTTACTTTTACTGTAGTGTCAAGAACTGTCTTTGAAATCTATGCATTACTATCACTTCTTTCAAGTCATTCATTTTACAGTTCAGATTATATTTGGTCAAAATGTCAGTAGCATTTCAAGGGCACATTTAATATTTAAACTGATATTTTAAATGAATAGCTATCAGTTACCAAGTGAGTTTGTACAGAGTGTGAGGTAACTGCAAAGATAACATGTTGCAAAAAGTAATATGTATCTTTTCATATGCTCTAGAGACTGACAATTTCAGGTAACATAAAATGAAACTTTTACAGTGCAGACTGCTTATGAAATCAACATGTTAAACTGAGTAATTTTTTTAATCAAGCAGCTACATTTAAGTGCATATGTAGTTTGGGAATATTTCACTTGTGTTTCCAGGAATATGCAATCCTATGAGGATAAATCATAAAATATTTACAAATAGTCCTAATATGTATTTATTTTACCTTGCTTAGGTTGTTTTTCATTTTAATAACTAAACAACATTACTTTTTCATATTATTTGTTATCTGTGTAGCTAAATGCACTTCACAGGTTCACAGTATCCTTAGAAACTGTAGCAATTGTTTACTGTTGCTATGGCAAAGCAAATAGAATGTGCTTCACTTCTCTTAACCAACAGTACATTTTTCCCTCCTTTTTTATGTATTTGTTAATACTAAAAGGAAATAATTCAAAGGGCATATTTACATGAATGGAACATTTCAGAGTTAATCACGAACATGTCCCCAATCCCAATAAGCATAACAGTGACTTTCATTAATCTAATAAATATTGTAATAATAATTAAGTTCACTATTCCAATTAGTCTACCTTAAAACTAAATTATTTTAGACTATTATTTATCTATGTATAAATGGGCGTGCCTTCGTTGAAGGTTGAACATCGAGCTGGCACCTCGGCGTTCGTGAAAATCTACTGCCAATCATTAGCAGAGTTCCACTGTGGTGACCCTTAAACGGGAAAAGCCGAAAGACAACAACAACATTTATCTATGTATAGCTAGTGAGTTATTAAATATATACAGACTATATTAGTATAGTAAATAGGAGAGAATTCAGAAAGGGAGACAAGATGCAGTTAAAATAAATAATGAGAAATGAAAGAAGAGAGAGAAAGAAAAGAGAAAATTAGGAGAAAATACACACATGCTATGTATGTTGATTTACACAGTATAAATATTTTATGTGCTATGTAACCCTCCTTCTGTGAAAGAAAAGTACCCTGTTTTACATACCTGAGGTAATGTGAAAACTCTCATGTGTCATCTATTTTCAAAAAATATAGATAACTATTCCAGTATTTAGTTACCTTTGTTTTAAAATTCCAAGCAGTAAAATTGGTCCTTTAAAGTAATGTTAAAACAATTCATATTAGTAGATGCTTTGAGAGATTTGGCTATAACAGTATCAGTCCTTTGCTTCTTCTTTTTGACATCTGGCCAGACATTTATTTATTTTGTTCTCTTGAGAGAAGGTGACATCCAATCCATAACTTCTGGTAAAGTAATCACATTATTAGTTTTAATAAATGAAGAGGCTTCTTCTAAGTCAATAAAAGGCCTCATCTTGTTGGCATACAGTATTCTTATCTTAGCTGGGTATGCAAGTTGTGCCTTGATGTTATTTTGTTTCAGAAACTTTATCATTGACCACACCTTTTTCCTTTGTTCCATTATTCTAGCTGAATAGTCATTATCAAATCTTATCGGGCTCTGTTTATATTTTAGCGGTGCCTTCCTCCAAGCAGATCTTAAAATCAGTTCCTTGTCCAAGTATGAAAAAATTTGATAATTATTGACCTTGGAGGAAAGTTTGAGTTAGTGGCAGGTTTCCCAAGAGCTCGGTATGCCCTTTCAATGCCAAAGGAAAGTCCTTCTTTTAAATTTAAAAAGTCAGGGATCCAGCTTGATAAAAAGGAAATAATATCTTCACCTTCTGTGTTTTCAGGTAATCCGAAAATCCTGATGTTATTTCTCCTCTCCCTATTTTCCAAGTTATTTACTTTATTCACCAACCATTTTGTTTAAGAAGCAGTTCTTTATGTGTTTCCACTTCCTTAAGTCTGATTTCTAAGTCATTTAGAGAAACCTCTATTCCTGTTATCCTTGTCTGGTGTTGTTGTAGCATTTACTTGAGGGTGTCAGCCTGTTTCTGACTGCTTGTTTTAAAATTTTCTAGGTTCTCTTTAAAATCATCCATCTTCAAAGACAACTCCTGCAGGGTAGATGCCATCTGTTGTGGTTCCTTCTTTAAGGCAGCATCCTGATGAGATTTCTTTGAGTTGCTCATTTTATCAAGTGCATATATCTCCAAGATTTTTGACAAGAAATTATTTGTAGAAATTCACCAAAGTTTCTAAAATTATGTAAATTCGTCCTTTGTCTATAAGATTTTATACTTTGAAGAAAAAAAAAGAATATTTTTTCCTATCTTATTTAACTAGTTATATGGAGCTCTAAAATACTGCTGTTTTCAGTTAGCCATTCAGGCTCCGCCCATAAATCTCTAATTCTGACATCACACAATAGGCAGTATAAGGAGAAACTTCTTTAGACCACTGTTTTGCAGTTTTATGTTACAAATCCAAAGTTTTCTGTGAAATGGAAAATTGATAAAAATGTACCCTATTATTTTGGTTTCATTTGTTGAAACCTTATTGAACTGACATAGCAGATCATATATATTTATTTATGTACAGACATAGTAGCAATTGTCAGATAACTTCAACAGTGATGCTGCAAATGTCAGCCCTCTTACATTGGCAAACATTGACATACGTCTGCACCTGCTCCATAGCTGTTCATGAAGCATGCAAATTATAAAACACTGTTTTTGCCAGGATAAGCTCCCTCTACACCCCCAAGTGGTGGGGTTGCGCTACCATACCCTCTGCTAATTATTTATTCCAACTGTGAGACTGCACAGTCCCTGGGGAAAGGGCATATTACCCAACTGTGTGGATTCTCCATTCTCCCAAAACTGACAACCATCTGTATCAACAATACAGAGGTCAATTTTTAACTTAAATCAACTACTAGCAGTAATTGATATATATATATATATATATATATATGCACATACATACATACATACATACATACATACATAAATATTTTAATATTACAGAATGGGCAAAGAAAATTACATGTGCATCGTGTATTTTCCAAGCAAGGAAGAAAGCTAGTTCAGGCCAGTAAAACCTCATATTCACTCAGTGATTTCTTCTACTTCAAAGTCTTCAAAAAATGTAAAGTAGCAGACATTTTGTTGTCTCATCACTAACTTTGATTTGCACCAGAAGAAGAATGTGCAGACAAACTGCATATACTTTGTACAAAATAATCAATACCTTCATTAAAATTGGAAAAAAAACCTGAGACAATGAATACATGTGGTTAACAAGGAAGCTGTGAAAACAATGGCTCTTCTACAAAGCCACTTAAAGATGGGAAAGGAAAAGATTTGTATAACCTTAGTTTTAATTAAAGTAACAAATGCCCATAACTCTGCCAAAACTTAACATTCTGAGCTCAGTTTTTCAACATACCATTTATGGACCTCCACCATATGAACTATGACACTGAATTAATGCAACTCAGGTCCAAAATAGAATTTGCAAAGATGTCTGAGAAAAATTATTTACAAAACAGTGTAAGAAACTTCTCTGTGTGGAAGATTTTCAGTCCATATATTTCTAGTTAATCACTGTATATTAATCAGATCAGACAATAGTAGTAGAAGTAGCGAACGTAAACTCGTCAAGTCAAAAAGTAATAATAGAAAATATATAATTCTACAGCATTACTAATTATTTGAAAGTAATCCAAGCAAGGCAGGCAGTCTGTTTCCAGTCGAAAATCCTTTATTAAGTACACAGACTCTGTGTACTTAATAAAGGATTTTCGACTGGAAACAGACTGCCTGCCTTGCCTGGATTACTTTCAAATACTTAGTTATGCTGTAGAATTATATATTTTCTATTATTACTTTTTGACTTGATGAGTTTACGTTCGCTACTTCTACTACTACTATTATCTGATCTGATTAATATACAGTGATTAACTAGAAATATATGGACTGAAAATCTTCCACACAGAGAAGTTTCTTACACTGTTTTGTTTTTAGACCCACTACACTTTAGTGGGTTGTTTTGAGACTTTGGGGATACCACAGAGATTACTTGTTTTTTCGAAAAATTATTTACAAAACAGGCTATGAAATTTCATATGATTTTAAGACAGAAGTATCTATAAAATTGTTTGTTTGTGTCTTTCGGCTTTTTCCCGGTTAGGGGTCGCCACAGCGGAACTCTGGTCCGCTAATGATTGGCAGTAGAGTTTTACGTGCTGGCTTGCCGGGCCTAACACACAACCTTCAACGAAGGAATGCCCGTTCACACATGTCGCCACACAGAAGACGATCTAACTGAGGATTGAACAGGCAACGTCTAACTGTGAGGCGACAACGCTACCGCAGCACCACCACTGCAGTATGAGAAGTATCTATAAAATCATTACCCTAAAAATTACACACCAAAATTACATACGGATAAATAAAATTACTTTCTGGGTGTGGGAAGGTGGACTGGCTTTAGTTAAACATGAATAAGTAGTTTGTTCTCTCTGTCTGGTGACACGATTTCAGAAGTCATTAACTCCAAATGGAAAGCATCATGGAGCAATCAAGAAAGAAATTCAAGGTAGCCTCTCAGAAGTTGAAGACGGTATTGTATTTTGAGAGTCTGTTATTAGAAAAGGAACAACTAATATTGTCTAATCATATAGAAGTAAACAGCAAAACTCCTTCCTCTATGATAAAGGAATAGATTAGGTAACCATTCTGAGACTTTTTGATGTGAGTCATGAAAAAGTGAAGCTGATTCAGTGATATGTGGATTAATATTTACTAAGGCTAAGATTGCTTTGTTTCAGAGTATTCATTTTTCTCTGAGGCATGATAATCAAAGTTACTATACAGAGATGGTGAGGAATGGCATTGCAGACCCTCAGATTGCAAGGTGCAAAAAACTTGCCTCCCTGCAAAGAAACAATTTTAAGGGAGAAGAGTTATTCATAAAATTTGCTGTTTTCTTGCATTTTCAGATTTTTTTCATAATTTTGAGACTCACATTCATGAATCTCAAATGAAAACAGGGATTCCAAGGGTTGCTGTCCCATCATGCTAAAGGGTAAGAACAATCTTTTAGATATGGGGAATGCCATCCTAGTTCCTTGGGGAATGTGGATATTAAAATATTAGGTAAAGTATTTGCCAGACATTTAGAAGTAGTGTTACTAGTTTTAATTCAACCAATGCAGAATAGTTGTGTAATACTGAGACAAGTGTCAGATTACCGGTGATCTTTATCTTCTTCCATGTTTAGACATGAGCCTGCATGTGACAAGGTGGGGACAATCCAATCTGACATTGGAAAAGTATTTGATTTCTTAAAATGGTCCTTTATAATTTAAGTGCTGAAGATATCCATCATTAATCAATAGTACCTATATTTGTATGCTCTGTAAACTTTTGTTTTTCTTTATATTTATTTTCTCTTTTGGTGTATTTAATTTTTATGTTTTTACTAGAATCCAAGCCATGCCTGAGCAAGGTCAGTTGAGCATCCCACATACCCAGTTATCAAATGAAAATAAACAAACAAACAAACAAACAAGCAATCAAAATAGGTAAATAAATGAAATAAATAGGTTATTTGGTGACAACTTCCTAGCTTATTAAAGGGTCTATATTAGAACATTGAATGTTCAAAATCGCGAATGCTCTAATGAGCAAAAATGCCAGACCTCAAACTTTTTATTGTGGGGGACTGCACCCACAACCCCCTGCTAAATATATATTCCAACTCCGAGATTGCACTACAGTGAGGAAAGGGCAAATATTCCAATCTTCACTGTATTGCAATCCCAAAAAAAGCTCTTTTAGGTCCAGCATTTATTGTATTTATTGTGAAACTCCATTTGATATTGCTGTGAATGAAAAATGCTGAAAGAGATTATGAGTGAATACAACATACATTAGGGTTGACCCTGTTTCTAGGGTAGGATTATTCATTCTAGATGCAGAGGAGCTAACATAAAAAGTAAATAGATATTGACATGTTTAAAAAAGCAGGTAACTCTGGTACGGATTCTTAAAATTGAACTCTGCAATGATTGGTATGCATGGGTGGAAAATGATGGGGGATTGCAAAAGAAAGATTAAGATTGTGGAGATGATTTGGTGGGTAGACCACTCTCATTTCCTAAGTGTTTGCATTGCCAACTTCAGTTCTGTATCACTTGAGAGAACTAGGGTTGAAGAAAGATTAAAATGAAAGAGTAGATGATGAGATACAAAAGAAAGGAGAGGCAACTGGATTAGGACTTGAGAGCTAAAGGGATAAGTAATATGCATAAGGCAAAGAAAATAAACATTTTAGTGGACATTACGAGAATAATTGGGGTTGGGGTAAAGTGAGATTTCATTAACTATCTCTTGAATCTAGATGTTTGGAATAGTCTACAAATTAAGATTAAGATAAAATAGTGAGTTGGAAGAAATTGAAAACTAGAAGGCTTACAAAAAGTTAATTTTATATTGCTTATAGAAGTAGACAGAAAAAAAATTGGATCTGTATGAAATGTGGTTAGATTATTGACACATATGGGATAGGAAATGGTGAGTGCTTAAACTTGAAAAAGTGAAGCTTACTCTAAGTAGTTGTTTTTCTAATTCAGAATTATAAGCCCTCTTTATGACTCAAACATTATCTTAAGAGAAGAAGGAAAAAGAGTAAGGAAGAGGGTATTATGTGTGGAAGTATATACTGGAGGTTAAACCATCAGATAATTCACTATAGTATAGAAATATTGAGAGTAAGATTGAGAAAATGTTAGGAGATAGCTTGCTTATCTGGGGAGTGCAATGAGCTTTTAAAAATGTTGCAAAGTTAACGTCTGTCATTGTATTGTGCAGTCATTGTATAAAATAGATCCAACGATGATTTAGAACATGTTACACAAACCTGGAGAAGAAGGGCAGGGAAGTGCTGGAGATGTGGTAAAGGAGTGGTTGGGTATAGCCATAGGTTTTGGAATTACCCAAGTATAAACTCTATAGTGGGTAAGTTAATTGAAGAATTGTAAAATATCTTTGAGGAACAAGTTCCAAGGGAACAGAAATTTGTTCTTTTGGGGCTAGGTGAAAGACAACAAGGGTGGACAGAGGAAGAAAGAATTAACATTTTAATTTTGAGGATTGCTTGATGCACCTTTATTGGTAAATGGGTGGTATACTTTGGCATGATAGACTGCTAAAGACTAACAATTTAACATCATACTCAAGAATACTAAAAGATCATATGGATTGGTAGCAAAAAGAAGAAGCACATACGAGGAGGGAAGAAGAGAATAGGAACAGTTTCATGCTTAGTGGTAAGCAACAGGTTACTTGAGGGAAATGATTAGGAGACACAGGGAATGAAATCAGTTAAACATATATATGGGTGTTAGCATGCAGTTTGTTCCTTTCTGAATGGTTCTTAATAATGTCAAAAGTAAATATACAAAGCCCACTGTGTGTAATGAGTTCTTTGCTATTGTTTAACTGCAGAGTTATGATTTTAGTGTGAAATGAATTGCAAGTTTTTTTAATCCTTACAATTTGTTTTGAATATGATGAATTTTTCATTGAAAAATAATAAAAACACAAATGTTATTTAGAGTAACAAGGCACTAGGGAATGTGCATGGTTTAGATGTTTCTGGATACTCTCACAACTACCCTGGACATGCATCAGTGTCTGTACTATGCAAACTATCTTGTGAATTATTACATAAATGAGGTTTGGAAATAAACCAATTTACCCAGGGACATCTTCAGTGTTTAGGAGTTAGGCATAGAGAAGGGGGGGGTAGGGCAGGTAGGAAGGGGGTGGGGTGCTGGGCAAGAATGTTAAGGAAGGGATGAAAGGGAAGGGTTAGGTTAAGCTTAGGAAATGAAGGCTTTATTTAATACTGGAACATCTGGAGGAAGTGAGGTTGGTGCAGGGTGGGGCTTAGAAGTTTTTATGTGTGAGTAATTGGGAAAGGTATCAGATTTAGTCATGATATTGTTAGGGCAAGTACTATGTCCAAATGGTCAGTAGGTACTTCTGTTGCATGTAGGCCTCGGGTTAACAATGGTTGGTATGGGGGAGTTAAGTTAAGTGATTGTATTTGTTTTGTGTTCTTTCTACTGGTACTGTGTTATGTAACTGGTATGAGCTCAGTGTTGGGGGTGACATCCAGCAGAGTGGAATAGGTTTTAGAGGGTCTGTTGTCACAGGCTAGGCATTAAATACAGTTTAGAAGGTAAAAGGAGATTTCACGTTTGATAGTATGGTGATCTACTAAAGTTTCTTTGTCCAACTGCAGAGTTAGAAGTTTGCCAAGTTATTTGAGGTAGTGGTGACTGGCGGACATTAAGGGATTTGTTTAATAGAGGGTTGGGGAGTTTGTTGTGGCAGTTCTTTTCTTGGCACATTGGTTGTATGTTGGCGTGATGGCTACTTCAATTGGTTTGAATGGTGGCAGTTTTTCCTTGTTGTTGGCTTGCCATCATTTCAGTTTCTTTGGCTTATTTGTACTGAGCGGTGGTTGTTTTTTAATTATTGGTGTGCACTATGGCATTGGCTCAGACAAAACATTGGAGTAGTTTTGCTGAAATTTTTCTTCTTTCATTTCTTTTCGTATTTCCTTTGCATTGGGTTACATAAGCTTTCATGGTTTGATCACTGGTGGTGTTGGAGTGGCGATGATAATGCCTTGCCTTTGATTCACTCCCAGATGGAGAATGCAGGTTTTCATGGGCTGTGATATGAGGCAAGTAATGATCAGGGGATGCTCATGTGCATTACAGCATTAAGGGGGTAGGATAAGTGCTTGGGGGGGTTATGGTTCAAGCATAAATTCTACAGTAGGAAGCTGTCCATAGGAAGATTAAAGCGCAACCTGCTATGCTTGTTTTGGCCAGATTTCTTGCCAGGAAAGCGCAGGACTGTCAAACTAGGAATGGAGGGTACTGAGTTGTGACAAACAGTTAATTTAGACTGCATACACTTTAGGTAGTTCATGTTAATGCAGAACCTGTGTGTGTGTGTGTGTGTGTGTGTGTGTGTGTGTGTGTGTGTGTGTGTGTGTGTGTGTGTGTGTGTGTGTGTGTGTGTGTGTGTGTGTGTGTGTTTAGAGCAATATTTAATAGCTGATGCTGTTCTGACATCTTAGCTCAATGGAGGGTGTTGCCACTTTATGGTGAAAAGGTCCCTGGTTTGATACTTAGATAGGATAGCTAAATTAAAAAAAAAAAATATATATATATATATATATATATATATATATATATATGTGTATATATATATATCTATATATATATATATATATATATATATATATATATATATGTATATATAGATCTAGGAAATTTGATCGAAAGATCAAAAGTCCGAATCCATTATCACCGAACATACTTTACTGAAAGCACTTTCACCGAAAAAGCGCTTACGGTAAAGTATGCTTAAAAAAAACAACATTAAACCTACTTCTATGCAGGTGGGAAAGCCCCTCTGTCAAGCCCCCCTACTTTAATATTCTTACTCCGAGGTTGCACTACAGTGGGGAAAAGGGAATTTTCCCTTATCAGCATTGTAGTACGACCGGCACAACGAGCATACTTATCCGAAAATGCTGCTTTGGTGAACAGCACTTTCGGTTAAGTATGCTCGGTGATTTCTGCTTCGGTTGAAAGTGCAGTCCGGGATCTATATATATATATATATATATATATATATATATATATATATATATATATGAATAAAAAAACGAATACATTAAGAAACTAATAATAAAGCATAATAATAACTATTTAGGAGGGACGGGCGTAAATGTTATTATGGATGTTGAGGGAAGAATGGTGCTGCCTTAAGAAGTTTGTTTACTTATTCTTGTGAGGTGTCACAGGTCTGATATGCAGCAGGTTTAGTCAGTGGGGAGGGGTGAGCAAGTCATATCATAAAAAAACCGGGGGAGATGCAGGCACTGGGTAGTTTGGTAAGTGGTACATTGGTGTTAATTCTGGTTTCCAACTTTGCAGAGTAGAAGGTTTTCTTTTGCTTTTCTCCTAGAATTTTACTGTTGATGTTGACTTTCTTTTGTAGATGGCTGAGGTGCAGAATTTGTGACAGAGATCGACAGCCATTGTTTTGCAGGCAGAAAAGCTGTTCTAAGATTTGCCTAACAGTGAAACTCCAGTGACTGAAAAACCTGAGGAGTCCAGTTGGAAGAGGAGAAGGCAGGTGGCAAAGAATAAGCTGGTGACCCAATGGAAGTTAGTGCAACAATTGAGAGATGCTGTCACATTGAAGGCTCTGGCCATTGCAGCTTTGCATGGTGCACCTACAGGTAATGATATGTTGTTGGGAGTTCTAGTAGGCATGTCAGACTTAGTGCAGCTTTGGAATAGTTCTGGTATAGGTGTTGATGGGTCACATCAGGTGTCTGGCAAATCTGCAGGAGGCATGGAGGATCAGCAGAGTCTTGGTGGAGGGTAGGTTCCAGGTGAGGCTTTCTCCAGGGAAGGTAGTGTAGGTTTATCCATGGAGAGTTTAGTATTATCCTTAGTTGGGAGGGAGTTACAGCTGGAGGAGGTTGGTTTGGATTTTAGGTTTTGGCCTGGTGATTGGTTAGCTACACAGGCCTTGGGGCAGGGGAGTGGGGCAGTCCTTTTGACCCCTCACATACTTTCCTCAATTAAAGAGAAGATCTGAAATGGGAGTATGTCAATTTCTTTGAATTAATTGATGAAGAAGGGGTTCAGGATTTATTGGAGTCAGAGACTGCAAATAATAAACATCTCCTGGCAGCTTTAGCAGCCTTGGGGCGAAGGAAGTATGTAGATTGCAACCAGGAACTTGGGAAAATTAGGTGTTGGGCTTTGTATACTATATGGCGCTTTGACTGGAGAAAGATAGCACCTTGGCCCTTTCACTTTTGCCATATTTCCTTATGATCTGAGAGGTGCAATGGCTATGGGTGTGTAATGCTTGGTTGTGGTACAATCAGAGGTTTCATAAGAGGAAAGTGGTTGATCAGTCCCAGCATTGGCAGCTTAGCCACCCTGACATATGGCTGGCCACTATGATGGATAGCTTTGGTGCAGTTCACAGAGGGGGTAAGGTAGAAGGAGAAGGAGTGGGGGTATGCTGGGCTTTTAATGCAGGGAGGTGCTCATGTGTGGTGTACAGGTTCTTGTATACTTGTTCAAAGGGTGCAGGAATACATCCAGTGGGAAGAGTGTGGCCTGCGGGAAGGTAATGTGGTTAGTTAAATGGCATTTTCCATGGATTTGAGTGGGTTACCATCTTCAGTTCAGGGATTTCAAAGATTGTGATTGTGTGCATAAAGGTGCAGGTATTATGACTCATGCTCTAGGAATTTCCTGATTTGGTAGTTGTGGAAGAATTAATTAATGGATTTTCTTGGGGATTTTCTATTAAATCTAGGATGGTGATGGAGTGGTCTGTAAGAACTTGTGATTAGTGCGGGTGGAAGGAAGATATTTTGGGAAGCTTGGCGGAGAAGGAATGGTAAGAAGACTATTTGGCTCTTTTGACAGCCCTCCTTTTGGCAGTTTTAAGGTCTCACCATTGTGTTTGGTTGCTAAGAAGTTGGCTGGTGAATTTCAGTTGATTCGCCATTTATCTTACCCAGAGGGTAAGTCTGTTAATGATTTTATTTCAGTAGAGGATGTAAATGTGAGTTATGCATCTTTGGACAATGCGGTGTGGGTTATTTGAGGGTTTAAGGATCCATGGTTGGTGAAGATGGATATTGAATCTGCATTTTTGCCTCTGCCAGCACAGTTGGAAGAGTGGCTGTTATTGGTCATAGTGGTTGGAAACAAGTTCTGCTGTGACAAAGCTATGCCAGTGGGATGCTATGTACCCTTCACTACTTTCAAGAAGTTTAGCATGACATTACATTGGATTTAACAGCAGTGGGTGGGCACTCAGAGAGCAGTTCATTACCTAGATGATTTCATAGTAGGAGGGGGGGGGGGTTGGGGAGCATTGGAAGGTATGCAAGAGTTTTTGGGGATGTGTGAAGAACTGGGGGTCCTGTTGGTGAGGCAGTAGCTGGAAGGCCCAGCTAAGGGATTAGCTTTCTTAGGTTTGTTAGTACATGCTGAACGTGGATTGTTTTGTCTACTGGAGGAGAAGATAACACGTTTGAAGGAAAAGAGTGAATGGGTGAAGTCCAAGAACAAGGTTCAGGCTAATGATGTCATGGAGCTCTTAGGGCTTTTGAATTTTGCATGTTGGCTAGTTCATCCTGGTCATACTTTTTGTAGGATCATAGCCTATTTGTTAAAATTGGGGAAAAGCAAACATCATTGGGTAAGAACTGGTAAGATGGCATGAGAGGATTTAGCCTTTTGGTTGTCCTTCTTGGAGCAGTTTAATGGTGTCTCCTTTTGGCAGACAGACTGGATTGGTCAAGGAGAACTGCAGTTGTTTACAGATGTAACACAGGCTATTGGATTGGGAGCATTTTTGGGGTGCAATGGTTTGCAGTTTATTGGCCAGCAGATTGGAAGGAGAAGTGGAAGAAGGATGTTGCCTTCTTGGAGTTAATGCCAACTTGGGCAGCCTCCATGGTTTGGCAGGAGCAGTTGAGGGGAAAGAGGGTTATTTTTCATTTGGACAATATTGCAGTGATGCGCGTTTTACAAGTGAAGATGGCAAAGTATGAATGGTTATTGTTAGTATTATGTAAGTTGGTTTTGCAGAGCTTGCTAATTAATTTTTCTTTTACAGGTGTGCATGTAGCAGGTGCTAAGAATGGGATTGCTGACAATTTTTCCTGCTTTAAGTTTTCCAGGTTTTGGCAGTTAGCTCTGAGTGGTGTTCAAACATTAGGGCAGAATCAGATGAAATATGGTGAATTGGGCTGAAGTGACCAGACAATTGGTGAAGGAATCTTGGGCAGGATCTACCAGGAGGGCATATGATAGGACATTATATGATTTTGGTAAATGTATTTTACAGCTGCCAGAGGAGGAGGGAATTTGGTTGGAAGAGCTATTATTATGATACTTCACCTCAGCCTGGGTGCACTGTAAGGCAGTGTAGACAGTAATGGTGGACCTAGCTGCCTATCAGCATATTTGGGTGGGTGGTTGGATTACAAGATTTAACTAAGTCATGGACAGTTGGCCGTATTTTGAAAGGATGGGGTAGAGTGACTGGCATGAATATGGATAAGTGAAGGCTATTGACAAGACAGGTTTGGAAAGTTTTATTGTGGTGTTTAGCTTTAGTAGCTGGTGATTCAGCTGATTATGCTTTGTTTGTGACCTTGAGTTTGTGGATGTATTATGGAGCATTTAGGGTGTCAATTAGAGTCACTGGTTTGGGAGGATGTCACAATGTTTTCTTTGGCAGTGCACATTTGGTTCCATAGATCTAAAAGGGACCAAGTAGGGAAGGGCATGTAGATAGTTTCTTGGAGAGATAGGAATGATTGGATGTGTAAAACCAAAGGTATGGTGTACATTGGGTTATGTTCTCATTGTACTGCATTTTACATCAGGATGACCACCCAGGTTCTCTGTGCCAGGATTAAAGAGCACTACTATAGCATAAAAAAGAAGGATGTCAGAAATGCATTTTTTAAACACACGTTGAAGTGTCCTTACTATAATAAGTTCCTGTTTTTAGTTCTGGAACAGGGAACACTCCATATAAGGGGTGGAGATTTTAAGACAGAGTTAGAACAAAAAGAAGCATTGTGGCAGATTAGGTTAAATTCTGACAAAGCACTAGGGTTGAATTGTGTAGTAAACACCAAGTGTTATTTAAAGAACCGCAGGGTTCACTTGAAGAAATAGCTTTTAACAGAAGTGTATGTCTTTAATAGTTCAGTTTGTGATGTCACTTAATAGTGGGATGAAGCAATACTTTCTATTGGCTATAGATATTTTTAAACTGAAAGTTTTTTTACTGTTGAATGTATTGTTTTCTGATGAAGTCTAATGATGAAAGCAGAAAATAAATTGTTGTCTATGCCAAAATTTGTGCCTCTTGTTCTCAGTCTAAGTTCCAGTTCTTGTGGATGATTGGATTTGTCCTATCAGTTTGGCTAGGAAATTACAACAGACCCATGCTGGGAGCCCTCAAGACTTGTTTTTTTGGTCAAGAGGGGGTAAGATGATTATGAATAATCAGTTTATATATGTGATGAGGAGACCTTTTCCCTGTATGGGTTTTCCAGGAGAGAGGTTTTTCACTCATTCCTTTGCATAGGTAGGGCTTTGGATTTAGCAAGGGAAGGCATATCTATCAAGGTCATTAAGATGGTGGAGAGGGTGGGTTATTGGTCTTCAAATGCCTTTTTGTCTTATATTAGATATTTGGCTAAAGAGGTTGTTTTTCTATTATTTTTTTAAGCAGATTGTCATCCTAGGTCATTTGTATATTCATTGGGCAGCGCAGAGAGCTGCAGTTAAGACTGATGCCAATGAACTGGGCTTGCATCGCTTCACCTGGAGAGACATATGACATAGTGTTTGAGGACTCAGATAGAATTAGCACATGGATGCGTTTACATTTTTACAGTCACAGATGGGTCTTTCTCAAGTAATGGCAGTACATCTGTCAGGTTATGACTTGTGAACAATTCCAAAGCGGCAATTGGGATATCAGATAAGGGAAGATTTGCTTACTTTGAAGAGGTTATATCCTGGGTATGGGCATTCTGTGGTCTGAGATAGTACATCATTTATTTTGGAGGAATGTTGTTAATTTCATGGCTTTAGAATGGGCTTGGAGATTTGTTAACTGTAGGCTGGCAAGGCAACTGGTTAGTTTGGATATTCAGATTGTAGAACATAGGGATTTTGATAACAGGGACCCAGTTTGGTTGAGAGATGATGGAGTACACCTGAATGAATTTAGTTTAGATCTGTTTCATGTACACCTAGGTTTATTTTTGGAGGGTTTAGTGAAAGACCTGCAATAGGTGAGGGGGAACAGCCTGGGTCAGGCTGGTGGGCAGAGAAGAGGAACAGGCTTATCCCTCTTCTGTTCCCCCTATGGAGTTGGCTGTTGATGCAAGGAGTTTTGGTGGGTGAAGGTGAGTGGTAGGAAGCTGCTTTGATTAATAAGAATAAGTGAGTGGTGATGAGGACACTGCTTATTCAGGCAGAGTGAGCAGGGATATGCTGCCCTGATGAATGGTTACAAGGATGTTCATGTTGTGATTAACAAATTGAAATGATGCAATGAAGTTATGATGCTTTATGAAGTTTAGTAAAGGCTGTCAAGGGCCATTTCCGTGTGTGGTGTTTTATTATAGGGGATCAGGACAAATGAGGTTTGGGAACAAACCAATTTGTCCAGGGGCATCTTTAGTGTTTAGGGGTTAGGCAGAGAGAAAGGGAGGGGTAGAGTGGGTAGAAAGGGAATGGGGGGCAGGGCAAGTATGTTAAAGCAGGGACTAAAGGGAAGGGTTAGGTTAAGCTTAGGAAATGAAGGGTTAATTTAATAAGAGAAAGCCTGGAGAAAGTGAGGTAGGTGTGGGGTGGGGTTTAGAAGCTTTTATGCGTGAGTAGTTGGGAAAGGGATTATATTTAGCAGTGATCTTGCTACCCGCCCTCCCTCTCTCCTTTTATGGGACATGTGGGATTGGTTTGTAACTGGGATGGGTGCTTAGGAGGAGAAGAAGGGTAGGCAAGGAGTTTTTGGGGGTGAAAGTGAGCAGTAGGATGGTGCTTTGATTAATAAGAATAAATGACCGGTGGTGAGGTTGCTGCGTATTCGGACAGAATGAGCGGGGATATGCTGCCCTGAGTAATGATTACAAGGATGCTCATATTGTAATTAATAAATTGAAATGATGCAATAAAGTTATGATGTTTTATGAAGTTTAATAAAGGCTGTCAAAGGCTATTTTTGGTGTGTGATGCTTTATTGAAGGGGATCAGGATAGGAATCAGGACAAATACCTATGCAGATATATTTGACAGATAGATAGACAGACAGACAGATAGACATATAGATATTTAAATTAGATAGACAGATATGCAAGCATATAATACTGGAAGTGTGCATGCTACAGTCAGAAAAACAAATACACTATTTTGAACACACTCTAGGTAAAAGATAAAATAATTATAGGGCTACTAAAGCACTTTGATATGAGCAAACGGGTTCATTTAGTGTTTGATAAGAATGTTCATAGGGGCATTAATGTAATGACTTTGCAGTTAATCTAGTAGATGCATGTAGAGTTAAAAAATATTATACCATGACCCCCCCCCCAAAACGTGCACGCTGATTGGCCAGTGTGCACATTGTAAATCGAGTTATACTAATGGAAAATGGTCCGGTCGCCCGGACTTTTTTCCATTAGTATAACTCTACTTTTAAAACACTGTCTCACTATGTTAAATGGGTTTAACATAGCGAGACAGCTTTAAAATAAGCAACGGAGATCTCTGTTGCTTATTTTAAAGCTGTCTCGCTATGCTAAACCCATTTAACATAGAGAGACAGGTTTTAAAAAAAAAACAACGGAGATCTTGCTTTCTCCTTTGCTTTTGCCCACAGCTCTGATGTACTGCGCAGGTGCGCAGTACATCAGAACTGCCGCGGATGCCAGACATCTGCAGAAGGGCAGTAAACAGGCATTATACTATGCCATTATTTAAGAAAAGTAATAGTTTCTTTTCTTAAATAATGTCATGGTATAATAGCAATAACCCACTTCTGGGTGTGGGTAATGCTATATTTACCCATGGTTGGCTTTGTTTGGTACCAAACCATGCCAACCGTGGGTAAATCCAGCATTACCCACACCCAGGCGTGGGTTATTGCTATACTAACTCTAACCTCTGCATGATAAGGCTGCTGAATTTTGGTAAATAAGCAATAACGTCACACCTTGGTGAATCAAAACTGAAGGTAAACTAGCCACTATAACATTACTGTTCACTGTCATTGTTACTCTTAGTCACTTTATCAATCAGAATTTTTAGATTTTGCATTGCAACTGTACTATTACATTCAATTATGATACTTGTATTGTTCAAATGCATTTATTATTCATAATGTGACAATTATATGACTCCAAAAATAAAAACATTGCTAGTGCTGAATGACAATCAAGTGGCTAAAATGCAGGAGCCATTGATATGTTAATGTTATTCAGATAAGCTTTTCGGCAAACACATGAAATTCAAGGTCCCTGCTGATCTAGAGATGCTTATATTTTTGCTAGCAATATTTTTTAGCAGCATAAAAAGCTGCATGTTTTAGAATGACTATTGCTGACATAGGCCCTGCCACCCATGTGACCCCAAATAAGATAAGGTAAGTATTAGAGAGTGAAATTAATGCTCTTACAGTGGAAATGATGCTGGTCTTTGTTACAGCTGCAGATGTTGTTGTGGTTGAATTATTTTGTTGAGACCTGTATATTGTTGGACCAAGAAAGTTAGCCCAGTAGGTGCTGTAACTCTGAACCACTGTCACTCTGAGGGTGGGAAAAAAAAAACAAGAAACAGAATTAATGTTAAAACATTTCAGTTTTATTATGCAGTTATTACTACAATATTCTTTTTCAGAATAAAACTTATAATTAAACGATGGGCATTTACGAAAAGGTTTTTTTTTTTTTTAATATTTTGATGTTAGATATAGGAATGTCTAGATTAGAAACAATATGTGAATGCAATCGGCCACAAAGCTAGTGTTAGAAAACAGAAGAGCAAAAATAGAGATATAGCTTCTGCCTGCTTGCAAACATTTGATGTTCAGAACCACATTCTTTATTCATGAATTTATACAATTATTTGACTGTTCCTCAGCAGAGATTATTTTCATTGAGAATAAAATACTGAATGTTTTAAGTTCCAAAACTGTTAAACAACTTCTCTTGTAGCCAAAACAGAAAGTCCAGAACCCGAACAATTATTTATTTAATGTGTAGTAATTCCTTCACATTTACATCGATCCATGTTTTCATTAGATGCCTTCACAGCATCTAATTTAATTTCTTTCCATTATTTATTTTATTATACCAAATCCGCTGTTCTGATTCTGCAGAATTCTATTAAAGGATTTAATATTCCTATACTGCTTGTACTATTGTATGTGCTCTTATTTAAACTATTTGGGCCAGATTCCCAAAGATCCACTCTCAGCTAAGTGATCTCTTACACTGAGTGCAAATCTTTGGACACTGGCCCTTTGTCTTGTACTAGGCTTATATATCTTTAGCATGCAGTGCGGTGCTTTATTTGGTCCTATGTGAATTTCTGATACTTCACTAAATAATAAAATTGACTTGCCCCCTTCAAGCACCATCACATGTGTTGCTGCTTATTGACATATGAGCTAGTTTATGGATGACAAAAATGATCTGCATCCATCTGCTCACTTGCACTTTTAACAATGATTAAGCTTAAATGGATGATTAAAATAAAATATCAGGCAGATGAAGAGAAGTAATAGCTGACAGCTATAGGCTTATACTCTGTTTTAAGTTTGACTTCCAAAGATGTCATTTCAAATGGGGTTAGCAGTTATATTCAGATTCTGTACACTTTGACAAGTGCACACTGGACAAGGTACTAGCTGGTCAAGCTCAAGTTTGTTGACACTAGACTCTATTGTAGCTGTTTAAAGGAAATTCCTCTCAGTGCAGTTTCTAAGTGTGTTTGCCAGGAGGGATTTATTTGTGTTGGCAGTTTTTTTTTTCATTCAGGTTGGTGTGGCTATAGAGTTGAGACATATAACTTTGGGGTGGATGGGTATGGGGAAGCTTGCACCCCAAATGGGGAGTGGCCTCCTACAAAAATGTGTAGCATTAATAATTGTCCGGTAAAATTCAACACCAATTGTGCTCATGGAGTTTTAACTTGATGAGCCATAGTGAAAGCATGGCATTCCGTCTTACCCGGATGCTATATCAAATTTTCAACTGATTTAAATTTAATGTATTTGCCTTTGTTTATTGTTCAACCAGGGTAGTGCACTGATTCACATAGACCTTTCTCAGACTGAAACCAGGACTGATGTCTGGTTAAGTGACTTGCTCAGAGTCACACAATTAGGCAAATGGAGAGTGAGATAATCAAATTCTAGACTCTTATAATTTTGTTTTATCAGGATGCATTCATTGTTTGATTTAATTATTAGTTTCTCACCTGGACCCCGGCTGTTAGGCAGTCCTAAATATGCTGCTTTGTAAATTGTTCTCTACACCATTTACATATTCCTATGCATTATCTATATCTATCTTAATGTGTCTTCTTACTTCTGAGAGAAATGTACTATGATGCCTCATATTCAGGGCATCAGATGTAAACCCTCTCCCCCCAAAAAAGAGCTCAATTTTTATGAAATGTAATCTGGGAATTATATATATGATCCTATGATTTTCTTGTCATTACCATGATTTCATTATACATGCATGTTTGTGAAGGATTTGGGCTATCATGTGATAACATTATGGTCGTTAATGAAAGGCGGAGGTTCGGTAAGATAATAACCATGTGTTATATTAATGAAAGGAGTGTTATGAGAATTGGAGAGAAAGTGATGTGGTAAAGGTTGAGGTGATGTTTGTAGGGTGGTATGTAGGCAGTGAAAGTAGCGGAGGATAGTTACGTTGTGTGCAGAAAGCTGTATGATATGAGTTTGTTGGCAGGGGGAGGTAAAGAATTAAGGAGTATATAGATGAGAGAGGACACAAAAATTGTGTATTGATGAGAAGGATAGTAGTCCAAAGTAGTAGGTATAAGTAGTTATACGAGTATCTGAAAAAGTGCTTTTGTTTGTATTGGTACATATTTGTGTGTGTGTGTGTGTGTGTGTGTGTGTGTGTGTGTGTGTGTGTGTGTGTGCGCGTGCATGTGTGCGCGTGTGTGTGCGTGTGTGTGTGTGTGTGTGTGTGTGTGTGTGTGTGTATATGTGTATGTGTGTTTATGTGTGTGTGTGTGTGTGTGTGTGTGTGTGTGTGTGTGTGTGTGTGTGTGTGTGTGTGTGTGTGTGTGTGTATTAACAGAGATTCTATGTAAAGAACACTAATAGTATTAAAAGTAGTAAATGTAAGAAGCAATAATTTGACGAATGAAAGCTGTAGTAAAAACATGCCCAATTCCATGAAAATAGTGTGTTATCTCAATTATCAGACAGTGTAAATTAAAGTCTTTCCAGTATTTTCATAGCAAAAAATGAAGCATCAGTGTTTCTACCTTTTGCTGGAGACTTTGGGGGAGTCAAAAATAGTGAGCAAACTCTGTAACCATCATATTACCTGTATTCTGTTTTTGTTTTTTGGGTTCTGGTTTTCTGTAGCACTGACCAACAATGACGTCTGGTTAGATGCTATTCTTCCTTGCTTTCAGGCATCCATGTTCCTGCTCAGAATTTTATGATTAGCATCAAATTGTTTTATCAAAGTATACAAAACCATTGCTAGGTCATTTCGCCTAACACCCTGGCACTCCCTAGATTGGTATAACCCTACAAAAAAACCCAAACCTGAAACAAAAAGTGAAAAAAAAAATCTCTAAACTGTACAAAACTGTACCAAACAGTCATATCTTCCTGAGGCAACCATACTAAGCTACTATATACATTAATTAAGAAGCTGTAATATTAACTCTGTCTTCTGAAATGAATGCCAGTTTTTTTGGAATGCCAGTTTTGCTGTCATGCCTTATCGGTAACTGCAGATCATTTCTCCTAACTGTTTGCACTTAGGCTAGCCACCCCATTGTACCACCCTAGTTACAGCTCTGAGTTAGTATGTCTTGGATCATCATCTGGTAGCTGTTTGTGTATGAGGATAATGTTACTTCTGTCATTAACACTCTTACTATGGGAGGACAGCCAGCATCATCCACTCAGTCTCCCCTTCCTCCTCTGGAAGACACAGCTGCTGAGCTCACATGTAAACCTAGGGCATTGACTTTGTTGGCCAACACCCTTTCCCTTTCCCAGCAAGCCTCCCTTGATGAAGTGGTTGTTTGTCCATATCAGCATTCACAGAATAACTCACGTCATGGAAAATGTATCCATCTGCTAAGAATCTGTCAGTAAAGTCGATGCCAAACAACAGAATCTCTTACCATGTCTAAATTTTATTTGCTATTTTAGATAGCAGACCCTGTTCCACCCCTTCCCATCAAACAGAACTAAGTCAGCAATGAAATTCTTGACCTGCAGTATCGTATAGTTTCCTGATTTATAAATCAGCATCTACTAGAATAACTAACTGCCCCAGTTTCTATCAAGCTCTGTTAACAGTAATGCAAATTAAAATTTTTATAACATCAGTTTTGGTAAAAATCAAGAGATTTGAGTAACATAGTGTAATTTGACTTTCTGATACCAAATTTGCATGGCTTGAAAGCCCACTAAGTTTACAGTCAGATTCACTATCATCTGATCAGCTACCTGCTGTAGACAGTCTACAGTTTGAACTTCAACTATATTCCAAGACCCACTGAATGCTGTTACTTCAAAACATAGTGCAAAGAACTGACAGTGCACATGCACATCACTGCAAGGCACTAACAGCACACATCTATAGAAGTGCAAGGAACTGAAAATGCACACATATGTCAGTGCAAGGAGCTGATAGTGCACATGTATATCACTGCAAGGAACTGACAGTGCACATGCATATCAGTGCAGGAAACTAACAGTGCACATGCATATCATTGGAAAGAACTGACAGTGCACACATATATATTATATATATATATATATATATATATATATATATATATATATATATATATATATATATATATATATATATGGTTTGCTATCATTATGTCGACGTGCATTTGCATGGCTATGAAGTATTCGAACATCAGATGTTCGAATACTTCATATTATGGCAGGTGACATGAGCGAAGGTTTGCATTGCGAATGAACTGTGCATTCGCAATTCTAACTTTCGGTCATGGGAGGGGATCGCGGTACAGTGCGGTTAGGGAAATGCATCCCTTTCCTCACTGTAGTGCGATCTCGGAGTTGTAATATTAAGTTAGGGGGGTGTGGGGGGCACAGCCCCCCACAGGGGGGGGTGCAGGGGCACAGCCCCCCTGCATAACTGTGTGTTCGGTTAGGTAGGTAGGTGATTATGGGAAGGGTGGGCATGCTGTGTATTGCCGTAAATGTCACAAGCGACATTTTCGACAATACACCCTTGTTTTCGAGTTTACTATTATTTGAAAATGTTAATTTTCGATGCATAAATTCGAAAATAAAGACATTATTTATTTTTACTTTCGAATTTATGATAGTAAACCTATATATATATATATATATATATATATATATATATATATATATATATATATCAGTGCAAGGAACTGAAAATGCCAATGTATGCCAGTGCAAAGAACTGACTGCGCATGTATATCACTGCAAGGAACTGATAGTGCACATGCATATCACTTTGAGGAACTGACAGTGCATATTTATATTAGTGCAAGGAACTGACAATGCTCATGCATGTCAGTGCAAGGAATTGACAACGCGCATGTGTATCACTGCAAGGAATTGACAGTGGACATATATATCTTTGCAAGGAACTAACAGCTCACATTTATATAAGTACAAGGAACTGAAAATGCACATGTATGTCAGTGCAGCAAACTGACAGTGCATATGTATATCACTGCAAGGAACTTACAATACACATGAATATCACTGCAAGAACTGACAGTGCACATGTATGTCAGTGCAAGGAACTGACAATGCACAAGTATATCAATGCAAGGTATTGACAGAGGACATGCATGTTAGTGCAAGGAACTGACAGTGCATATCTATGTTACTGCAAGGAACTGACTGTGTGAATGCATTTTTCTGCAAGAAACTGACAGGTCACATAGGATCAAAGGATCATAGGATCATAGCAAGTTACAAGGCTATTGACCCTGAGGTCCTTACAAGAATTTAGCCCATTGTTCCGACTAGTCAGCACCCAATTCCCCTCTCTAGTAGGGACACAGGTGGAATCCCAGAGGTGTATTTTCTGTTCCCCATCCAGTTATCCAGTTTGCACTTAAGAAGCATTAATGAGGTACTCTGCTTGACATGGAGTGGAAGTCTATTCCACAAAAGGGGGAGAGTCTGGGATACAAATCTGTCCTGCCAACAAGTTCTATTGATGTCACCGACCAGGTTTAGGTCACATGTGGGTTACTTGAGTGGAGCTAGCCTTGCAGATATGCAGCAGTCCCATCAAGACGGGACTCAGATTGGTTTGTATGACAGAGGTCACCTCTGAGGAGTCTGTAGGAGACTGAATAGAGGAAGAGAGGCTTTAGGCTATCTGTGTAAGGTAGATGTTTGAGGGTCTGGATTCTCCTGCTGAGGAACCTCTGTGGTCTCTCCAGCTGCTGCATGTACTTTGTGAGGTACATGACGAAAGGGGCATTGTACTCAGTAATGGGCCTTATAAGGGAAGAATACAGGGATGTTTTGACCACCTTGTCCTTATATGAGATACCCTTACTAGTGAGGTGGGCCATATAGGAAGCTTTCTGTACAACGTGTATATTACTGCAAGGAATTGACAGTTCACATGTATGACACTGCAAAGAAAAAGTGCACATGTATGTCACTGCAAGGAAATATCATTGTGCATGTAAGTTATTGCAAGGAACCGACAGCACACGTGCACATCACTGCAAGGAACTGACAGCACACACCTTTGTGAGTATAAGGATTTAACATTGCACAGGTATACTTCAAAACAACCTACAGCATATTACATCATGTGTTGTAGTTCTTGTCCAGGGCTTTGCCACCACCTTTGCTCACATAAACCTTATTATTGCTGCTCATGCTTGAATGCTAGAGATTCTACAGAGAGTGTTCTTCTTGCGGGTTCGGTAATTTCCTTTTCTTTGCTATCTTCCAAAAGTTGAAATGATTATACTATTTGTCTGTATCATCTGGTTTATTCTTTTCTGCCAGTGAGGACTGATGGAAGAGTAGTCCCCAGGCTTGGCATTAAAACCTAAGTTACTTTATAACCAGGTTTATATTTGCTTAGTCCAAAGTTTAGGTATTTCATTTAATTTAATGAACCAACATGAAACCTAATTTATTATTAATGAGGTTTGTAAAGAAACCAATTTGTCCAGGGACATGTTTGGCAAGGGTATATAGAGTTAAATAGGGTGGGTGGTATTTTAAGGTAGGGATTTAAGGATATGGAATAGAGATATTCTTGTTTAGTTGGAAAGAGAAGTGCTAATTTATGAGGGGACTGTAGAGTTAGTGAGGTAGATTTAGGCTGGGACTTAGGCATTTATAGGAGTGTAACTGTTAGGAGGAATTGCATTTGGTGTGGACTTGTAACCTGCCCTCCCTTCCCAATTTTCTTTTGTTTGGTATGGTTATAGAGGTGGGCACTGGGCAGAGAAGAGGGGCAGGCTTGTCCCTCTTTTGTTCCTCTTCTTGGTGTTGGGGTTGACACAATAATTTGAGAAATAAAGCAAACAGTAGCAAATTGCTTGAATGATAAGTGAGTGGATGTATGGGCACTGCTTATGGACGATGCTTGACTGATGAAATAAGTGTGTGGTGGTATAGATGCTGCCTATTTGGGCAGGGTGAGCAGGAAACAGTGCCCTGATGTACATTATAATGAATTTTACATGGTGTGATTACAAGGTTATTATGTTATAAATAGTATTTGAAATTATGTAATAAAGTTATGTTTAAAATTAATAAAAGTCGTCGAATGTCAATTAGTCTCATGTTATTACTGAATGGGACCAAGACAAACTTCATTTATTTTTAATGATCCTACAGTCTAATCAACAACATAATACTTTCAGTAATCCTACAAAAAAAAAAGAAAAGAAACCACAGTGTAAAAAATATAACTAAAAAAGTCCAAAACATACACTGTGAAGCAGTAGGAAACACTTTCAGTCAGCCAAACTCTTCAGTCCAAGCTGTTTTTATTCTTCCAACAAACAAAAACATAGATTAAGTGCTTTCATCCCCTAAACTGGGGACTTCATCAGAATCTAGCTGCACTCCAAGTACAGCCTTTAAATACTGTTAAAAATAAGTGATGTCATCACCCTTCACAATTCTGTAAAAATACAACGACCTTAATGCTCAAATGAAATGCACTACGAATACCTTTTAACACAAAAACATTTAAACATCATTTATAAAAAAACACATTTCAAATTCCAAGACATTCATCAAATGTAAACTTAAAAATGATTTAAGATAAACAATCAACCACATTTTATCCATTGACTTGCTTTCAAACATATATATATATATATATATATATATATATATATATATATATATATATGTATATATATATATATATATATACTATATAGTTGAACCCCCCCCCCCCCACACACACACACACACACAGGCTAAAGTACACAGTACTTATGAGGTAGCTTTCCTCACTAATGTTGATTTTAAGGATACCATTTCATTAAGGCATGGTCAATGGGTTGCAGCTAGTTTTATTAGACACTTAATTTCACTTTCCTCTATATAATTCCTGTAATGTCCCCCTCTGGTATTTGGTCTTACAAGTTTCACAATACCAAATAGAAACCGAACAAAATTTGCACATATTAATGAATGCTTATATAGGGCATTAAACTATATAAACATTCATTAATATGTGCAAGTTTTATGTGCAAACCACCAGAAATAGCTTGCTAACAGCTTCTTAGTCCTTTAAGCTAACTGCCAGATGAATAACTCCCTAAAACATTGAGGGCCTATATCCTGTGGTATAAAAAGGTCACTAATATTCATTATAACTATTAATACATCTCTAATATAATCAAAGTGTCACAAAATGTTGAAAAGATGGCATGAATCTCTTAATACTAGAGTGAAGACATTCATTCTACCATTTAACTTCCTGTCATTACAAACATCCAGGGGTTCAATTTTACTCCAACTGGTGAAAATAATAGGCCTTGAGGGTGCAACTGCTTTTTTAATGAATTTTGAGAATAAAAAAAATATAGGACATCACTCTTGCAAATCATTGCTCACATTTTTGCAAACCTAAGTGCTAGTGAGAAACTGATCAGGTATTTAAACATGATCAGTATGTTTGTATTATTTTTAAGTAATATGCTTTAATTTGGAAAAACAGTACTAACAAACATGAGGAATTATTTCAAAATTTAGAATCAACTACAAAAATGTTATATATTTTTTTAGATTTGACAATATAGAAATTGCAGGATTGCAGGATAATAATAATAATTGTTTGGGCCTAATATTTATAGAAAGCCAATATTTTTCTGTCCTTATATACAGTATAATAGAAAGCACCCTTATTGAATGAAGTGTACCGTAACAAAAGTAACAGTTTATTAGATTATCCAAGATGCTCTCTGATGACTGTAGATTTGAAATAGATGTTGATAGCCTCAAGAGTATGTTTATTTAGAGATAGTATCCTAGAACTCTTATAGAGGAAGTCAACTGTAAGGTTTATTAACAAGAGGGCTGGAGGTTTTGCACTGATTTAAAAAAAAAAAAACTTTAAAAAAAGGTACTAGCATTAAAAATTAAAACACATGTTTTAATAGGGCCATGTGTTTGGCCTCTACTGTTGATTGCATTGATATACAGAACATCATTGATAGACAATGGAAAGTGTTTGACTGTTTTAATGATACAGTAGAAAAATGGGTGAAAAAACACATTTTTTAGGGTGTGTCTAACATTAAATACAATATAGAGAGACTTAAGGATAGTAATATTAGTGCCACTATTGGTCATATAGCCTGCTGTGGTATTTATAAGTGTAAATTCATACATATAGACACATTTATTTTGGTGGGTAATCATTCTGGAGTAGGCTAACAATCACAAGGGCCTTCTAAAGCCTAGTCATGCATCCCAAATCTCTGACAAGTTCTGATACTCTTCATAAGTGTAAGCAGGGGCTTGGGAGATGAAACATTTACAAGCTAGGGACTGGGGCATGAAATGTTTACAGGTTGCCTGTGTCCATTAGAGACATAGGTGCCAAACCAGGGATGAATTTCCTGTTCCCCATCCAATTGTCCAAGTTGCACTTGAATTGGATTAGGGAGGAACTCTGCTTCACATGGATGGGGAGCCTGTTCCAGAGTAATCTCTGGGCTCAATACCTGTCCCTCCAGCAGGTCCTATTTATATCACAGGCAAGGTTTCAGTCTTTAGAAGGGGTAATTCTGGTGCTGTTTGTTTTGTGAATATGCAGGAGGTCCATCAGAGTGGGGTCTGTCAATGCCTTGTATGTCAGACATAGATTTCCGCTCAAAAGCCTGTAGGAGACAGAATACAGGGATAGAGCCTTGAGGTGGTCTGCAAAGGACATTTTATTTAATCCTTGTATTCTTTTAGTGAGGAACCTCTAAGGATGTTCCAGTTGTTGGATATGCTTGGTTAGGTACATACCAAAGGGGGCACTGTACTCAATGATAGCTCTGATGAATGCTGAATACAGTGGAACAATGACTTTGTTAGACTTAGATGCCATACCTTTGTTTATAAGTTGCGTAGCATAGAATGATTTCCTCTCTACTCTAGACATGTGATGGTCAAAGTCTAGATTACTATCTGCAGTATGTGTGTCCCTAAGTCCCTGACTACTGGGTCAAGTCTAACGCTTGTGTTGTCAATATGATAGTTACCACAGGTAATGACTTCCCAAAGGATACTATCATGCATATCTTGGCATTTATATTAAATGGATGTGAGTTCCAATCGTCCCAGGTACAGCTCACAGCACAGCACAACCATAAATAAACTCCAAAATACCGAAACAAATTCCAAAATGGCAAAAGGTACTGAATGATGACCAAACTTCAATTCCACAATTCCACAGTTTATTAACAACACGATCACAAAACGATAAAATTACTGTTTACCTAGGTTTCATCCGTACTAAGCAGACTTCTTCAGAATAATGAATTTCATAGCTTGACCACTTATATACCCATTAAAATATTTCATGAGCGCCACTTAAACAATCAGCAGTTAACGAAACTCATTAAATACATCCCCCTTCTTAAAGTTACACATGGTGCTATACTTCTGAAGCAGCTAGTAATAATAATCTACAACCAATCAAATAAATCAAATGTGTAAATATAAATGTAAATATTAAATTTATGTTAATATGAAATGAATAAATGTTTTAGTTCATGACACCAGTTGTTTGTCTGTGCCAGCCCTCCTAGAGAACATTTGTGTCAGTGTTTGATTCAATAAAAGCTCCTAATATGCAATCATCTGCAACTTTAGTCAGCCAGAGACCACTGACATTGGCCCTGACATCAGAGAAGTAAATGCCAAAAAGGAGCGGTCCAAGGACTGATCCCTGAGGGACTCCATTTGTGACTGGCCTCTTTCAGGAAGTGGACTCCCGAATTCTAACTTCCTGGATCCTGTTTATGAGCCAGTTGGCTATCAAGCTGGTGACATACAAGTTTGTACTTAGTCTCTTGAGTTTGTCAACAATGCCAGAGTGGAGTATTGTGTCAAATGCTTTGGCCAGGCCAAGGTAGGCAGTGTTAATGATTTTGCCCTCATCCATTGCTTTGGTGACCTTCTCAAAAAAATCTACCAATGACAGAGGATATATAGCAACAGTTATATTCTTTTAAAAATAAATATTTTAATTAATGCCTAAGTGAAACATAATAATGGGGTGTGAACATTTTAATAAGTTAACCTTTTTGTGATAGAAAATGTGGCAAAAGTTGAAATTCATTCTGATGGGAGATTTTCATTAAATAGGTAATTAAACTGACAAGTTTTACTGAGAGCTGAAAAATGGCTTGGAACTGATGACAATGACCTCATTTCTATTTCTTGTATTTTATAAACACCTTTATTAAATGATCAGTTAAGACATAAGCAAACATAAATTAACAGAAAATAAAACAAACCTTATTCACATTTTTTCCATCACATATTATCAATCACCTGTCTTTCTTTCCTTGTAAGCACATCCATCCAATGACCTTCTCAAAAAAATCTACCAGGTTGAGTAGGCATGATCTGCTCTTTACAAAACCAAACTGGGTTGGGTCCAGTGTCTGGAGGTTTACTTTATCACTATTGATCATTTCCATGATAATTCTTTCCATGGTTTTACATATAAGACTAGTGAGACTTATGGGTCTGTAGTTTGCAGGGTCTATAGATGGCCCAACATTATACAGAGGGATGACTGTTGCTGTTCTCTGTTCATGAGGCATGAAGCCTGTTTGGAGGCTATAGTTAAATGGCAATTCCGGAGGCCCTGATATGTTATGTTTTATGCTATTTAGAAGGCATCCTGGGATATGTGAGGGATGTTTTAATTGTAACTCCTATGCTCTTGTTTATATGGCTTTGTGCATATCTTAACCCACATTTTACATGGATAAACTTGTATAAAGTCAAGACAGAGGATATATAGCAACAGTTATATTCTTTTAAAAAGAAATATTTAATTAATGTCTAAGTGAAACATAATAATGGGGTATGAAAATTTTAATAAGTTAACCTTTTTGTGATAGAAAGTGTGGCAAAAGTTGAAATTCATTCTGATGGGAGATTTTCATTAAATAGGTAATTAAACTGACAAGTTTTACTGACAACTGAAAAATGGCTTGGAACTGATGACAATGACTTCATTTCTATTTCTTGTATTTTATAAACACCTTTATTAAATGATCAATTAAGACGTAAGCAAACATAAATTAACAGAAAATAAAACAAACCTTATTCACATTTTTTCCATCACATAGTATCAATCACATATCTTTCTTTCCTTGTAAGCACATCCATCCAGCATTACATAAATTGTGCAATTCCTGCCTTCACTTAAACCTCACTCTTCTTCCTCCTCCTGAACATGATTCTGCATGCATTGTTCCCACAAGTTCCATTTATTTCTATATCATTTGATCAGTCTCTTTTCTAAAGATCCCTCTTCCATTTCATTTACTTCTTTTATGATATTCAATACTTCAAATAGTTATTTTAGACTTTGCTTTCTGTTTTCTAGCAATTGGTTTTAGCAGGCAACATAATTAAGCCTAGTAAGACTTATTATGTCTAGGCAACTCAGATCCTATCTCCAATCTCAAAAGAAAAAGTAAATGCCACTGGATAATGAAATTCAGAGACTGACAACTTTTACAGCAGTAGGGATGTTGAATTTTAAGAAGTTTCCATTTGGTATAACCTCAGTCCCTGAAATCTTTCTATGTAAAATGACTAATTTACTTTTGGGTTTGGATGGTGTTGTTGCTGTTTGTTTGGGATTGACAAATATATATATGATGTATGGCTGGACACTATAATCCAAACCATTATAAACTTTGGCTTAAAGTTGAACCAAGACAAGTACTGTTTTAATAAAATACAGCTGCTGTACTTAATGAAATGCAGACATACTAGTGGAATCAAACCAGATGCAAGAAAAGTCAGAACAATATCACTGTTGTGTAATCTAATATGTGGGTGAACAGTGACAAGCCCTACACATGACCATTTACTTAGCCAAATTTGTACCTGACCTGTCTTCCATTCTTCATCCTTCATCAGACTGGCTAAATAAAATTGAACCTTGTTTATGGGTTCCTGCTCAAGTCCAGGCAATCAGAAAAGAAATAAAATGCTAACTATGGCTCCAGATTTAGTCTACTATGATGTCATTAAACAGGCAATAGTAAATTCTGATGACAGCAGTTACAGACTAGGTGCAGCAATATTTCAAACAGATGGGCAAGTTATATGCCTAATTGCTTGTTGATCCAGAATGCTGATTGCTGTTGAACAGATGCTTACATACTTAAAAAGAATGCATACCAAGTGTGTGGATAAGTGAAACATTCTGCAGCTACTTATTAGGCTTGAAAGTTTCTACTTCTATTCTTATTTTTTATTTGCCTCTTTTTCCCATCCCACACATCACTGTTACTGGCCTGGCCCTCGTGCCCCATCTGCACTGTGTCTTCCAGCTACTACATGACCCTCCAGACCTACTCTGGTAATTGCTGCAGCTGATCATGGACTGAAGGCAATGTGGTTTGGCACTGCTGAACTTCTGTCTGGGGGTAACTTGCTTGGATATACCTGTTTATTCTCCTCCCCATTGTGGCTTTGTGGTATGGTCCAGGGCAAACTTGCAAAGTGGACATGCGGTGTGCCACCTCACCTCTACAGCAGCTCAGACAGGCCCACCACTAGCCATTGACCATGCCTCCTCTGGTGACATACTCCCTTCACTATGGATCATCACCAAGATTTGCAGACATATCACTGTCCTCCCAGGATGGGCATGCCCATAACTCCCTGCCGCTCTGTCAGTAACCCGAGATGCTAATTTAACCCTGGTTGCCTACATCATAGCCAGGGCTTTATCCCTCTAGACCACTGGAATGGCTTTCCATCTCCATTCTGATTACAAACCACTGGTCAACTAATTAACTTGTATGACATACACAAAGTGCCACGGAGGTGCCAAAGAATGTTAATAAGACTTGACTTGTTGTCACAGAAGCACATGTCTGGCAGACAAACATGTTGCTAGTATGCTGTCCAGAAATCATATGGATATGTATAACCAACCATTGTTTAACCCTAAAGATGATATTACTGCTTATGTGCAAAGCATTATGATGACAAGAATCGTAAGTATCAAAAGACTAGACAAGCTTAAACACTAAACAGTCCAGAATTGCAAACTGTTATTCTAAAAGTGTGAAATGGATAGACAAATTGTTAGACTCTACCTTAACAGCTCACACATGTACTACATGGTCAGAGTACAGTTATCTGAATGAAATTGCTTGTTGTTATTTCTAGACAGAATAATAGTCTCCCTCATCTCATCTCAGAGTGCAGAAGTGATATGTCAAATACACAAAAGTCATTGGGGTCTTACCAGATGTTAAGAAAGAGTCAGGATGCCAGTGTTGTCATCACATATCAACCAATACATTATTAACCTGGTGTCCAAGTGTCAGTTCCATGTTGTGCATAAACCATCCCAGAGATGAGATTTACTTATGCTAAGACAGATATCAACTGACATGCCAAAGTTAAAGTCAAGACTTGTACATTTACTTATTACATATGATATAGTCAAACAAAATGAACAAAAAACAAACTGTCATGCAAAAAACATTTTATGACCAATGTTATTCTACATGATGCTAAGGTCTGCCATACCGCTCAACTGTCAAGATTTTGGAGGGAAGTCCCTCATTTTTTCTCAGACTTTTGCTCTATCCCCTCGAAAATCAGAATGTATTTATAAAAGCACTGCGTTAATAGTTCCAAATATGTAACAAATGTACAAACTTAATTGCTTTTTCCTAATTATTGTTTGCTTGTTCCCTAACTCTGAAGGCAAAAGTGAAGATGTATGCAGTCAGGTCTGCTTAAAGTTAGATGGGGAAGAAAAAGTAGACCGCAACAGCTGTTACTGTGCAAAAAGCTTCTGAACCCCATTCTTACATGGTGCAAACAAGAGATGGCACCATAGTAAGGTGAAACAGAGGACATGTACAACTGGTTCGTAATAAGTATCAATCTAAGTGTAATGTTATTTAGGGCCAATCTACCCAACATGAGCTGTGAATAACTAAATCAGTCTCTAACCAGTCTGCACCTGTGCCAATGCAACCTGTTTACCTGAAGTGAATATCAGACAAGGAATGACATTTGAGTTTGACTATTTGCAGTGACAATGCCCATGCTGTTCAGCCAATGCAATTGTGTACAACTGACTGAGACACTGATCCAGCAGATTATTTTTTTTTTATTTACTGAATGGAAAAGTTGTAATGGGTATATGTCAAAAGTAGCACATTTTATTTACTACTGGAAAGTGTATTTTATGAGGAAAACACAAAGTTATGAATCAATCATTGAAACGAGAGCTTTGCAAAACAGCATATAGGATTCTTCCAGGGATGCTAAGGGAAAAAATAGTGAGAAAAAAAATCCAGCTTCTAAAATTTAACAGGCATACATATTGGCCACATGACTGAAGGATATGTAACTTTTCTGGCAAATATATAGAAAAATGTAACAGTTCTCATCTCAGTGTCAGAGATGTCAACATTTCCAAGGGGAAACACAATACAAATCTTCATTGTCATTTGCCTACTGATATAAATTTGTAACTTATAGATAATCCTAGACATTCAGGCAAAGGGTCAATCACTCCCACTTCTACAAATGCTATTTCTGGCAAAATAAATGTATTTTCTTTATCTGATATTGAGGCAGTCACCAAAGCCGTAGATGAGGGTAAGGTGGTTCACACAGCCTATCTTGACCTCGCCAAGGCTTTCAACACCATCCTCCATTCTGGAATTATAGCTAAACTCACTAAACTAGGTATAAATCCATACATCACAAGATGGGTTGCCAACTGGCTCACTGACAGAACCCACACTGTAAAGGTTGCAGACTCCAAATCTGACCTCAAAGCAGTGACAAGTGGAGTACCACAGGGTTCTGTCCTGGGACCTCTCCTGCTTGGTATCTACTTCTCTGAAGTACAGGCTAACACAGAAGGCCTCTGGCTAATGAAGTTTGCAGATGACTGCAAACTAGGAGCCATAGTCAAGTCCCCAAATGATGTGGACATCCTACAGAAGGGTCTCACTGAGACAGATGCCTGGTACCAGAGCCATGGCCTCAAGCTCAATGCCAAAAAATGTAGTGTCATCTCCTTTGGCAAAAACTCTATACCCATGAACTACCACATAGGCAGCAATCTACTTAACACTGAATGTGTGATAACAGACCTTGGGACCCAGGTGGACAGTAGTCTCTCCTTTGATAGTCACATCGCCACAGTAGTCAGGAAGTCCTTCTACATTGCACACCTCATCATAAAAGGGTTCGCATCCAGAAAAAAAGAGGTCATTGTTCCCCTCTACTCGACACTCATTAGACCCATTATAGAGTATAACGCCCCTTTTGGAATGTACCTCACAAGACATCTGCAGCAGCTGGAAAGGCCACAGAAGTACCTCACAAAGAGGATTACTTGGCTCAAACAAATGCCCTACACTGACCGCCTCAAAAAAATCAAGCTTTACTCTGTAGCATATCACTTACTCCAGGTGATCTCTGCCTAACATATAAAGCTATGTCATACCCAGAGCTGTTGGACATGCTATACATAAAGAAATCCCAGTCCCTCAGAGCTACATGCTCTAGGGACCTAAACCTTGTCACCACAATAAACAGGACATGCTGGAGGGATAGATTCCTGTCCCAGAGACTTCCCATACTCTGGAACAGGCTACCCATCTGTGGCAAGCAAAGTTCTTCATTAGCACTCTACAAGAAAAATCTTGATGAGTGGATGGGAAATAGGAAATATACCCCGGGGATCACTTCTGTGTCTCTGCTCGACAGTGGCACAGGAAAATAACTTTCTTGGGTGGCTTAAGCCAGGAAAACTTGTTGGCTAGGCTTACATAGGCCCTTGGGCCAATAGCCTAGTACCTACCTATGAACCTATGAACCTATGATGTGCTTGAAATTAGAGGACTGATAATAGTCTCTATTTAATTGAAATAAATTTGCTGATTTTTCCAAATAACATGTTTTCTTTTTAACTTCATAATATAACACCACTATGATTACTGGCAAATGGGACAAAATAAACATAAATGCCTATGATGTCTATGTCTGCAATTGACATAGCAGCAGAGAACAAACACATCACTTGGAAGCAGTACATAAACATTTTCCAGTGACGTTATACGGCAAACTTTACAGTAACATATGACATTCATCAGCAAAATATTGTTAAAGAATAAGGCCCGGATTCAGAAAACATTTACTGCACATGCTGAAACTGCTCTGGTCAAATTTGCATGTCTATGAATCACAAGGCGTTAGTGCTAGTGGTAACCAACACTTTCTTGTTGTAATCATTACTTGCAGCCCATGTAGCATGTTGATAAAGGCACCCACTTCATTTATTACCCCATAAACATGCACATATGCAAACACACACACTGACACACACATTAACACACACACACACACACACATGCACACACACACACCTTTCCTCTGTCCCAGAGCTTACAGAATGTCCCAGATTTTTGCCTCTTATATTTGCACTGTCCCTGTTAAATCACAGACAAGTACAGTCAATCAGTCAGCCAATCCTGACAGGCATTAGAGATTCATGCTTCTTGCTGCAAAACTGGTTGTTCTGTTAACTTTTTTTTAATTGACTTGCTGTTATGACAGAACTGCACTTCACCTTTTCAAAGACCAAATTCTGTGTAACATTAATTAGCAGCTGGAAACTGATCATATGGGAAGGAAAACAGTATAAAAAGTCAAGACTTCTTCATTAGACATGAACTGAATTTTTCTTGAAATACCCTTTTACATGAAAATATCCTGATGTGTTTTTATTAGTCTAAATTTGATAATGTACTTTATTTTCCACATACCTCTACCACTGCCCAAGGGTTAGAAATCCATATCAGCAAATGTGTGGCTCTGTATTCACACTGACTATAAGTAAAATTCAGATCCATCTGTACTGATTTTTTTCTTGATGCTTTCTGCCACTGTGTTTGATGAGCATCAGGCCTCCACCAAAGGGACTCTTTACATTTTTTCATCTACATCATGCTATCCAGATGGACCATCATCCAGGCAGCCATGAGGCTTTTTTTGTGTCCTTGCTGGCATCCCAGCAATTCCCCCTCTGTGTGAGGAGGATGAGCAACCTGTATCAATGTGGAATACACGGCACTCTCAAAATGCACCTTCCCATACCTCTCAACCTCTTAGTACAAGAAATCTGGACAAAGCCTGACAAAATGGGGGGGGGGGGGTTAAAGGATCAAAAATAGGGACATATTTTAAATATTGCACTTATAAACTTAGAGTGTTGCTAGAGTAACAGGGTTTGTTTTAACATGCATTTTCTAAAGGATTTGAAGTCTGAAACTGAAATGTATGCTAGTATTTAGTGACTTCAATCCTCAAATCATCCCAGTGATTTGCCAGAAAACCACAAATATTATGAGGAACAAACCAAAAATATGAACCAAAAATTTTGACATTCTGTGAAAATCTGGACTGTTGAGATGGAAGCAGTTTACTGGCTAAATGCCTGTCCCTGAGTCATGCCTTACAGTGGTGCCCCTCCTCCAATTGATTGTGACATGAAACAGTCCTTATCCACTCCCTCCCCCATAATGGACACACTTATCCTCCCAAGTGCCAGGTTTAACTGACATCTGAGCCACTATTGAACTTGGGTCATCTGGGCCTTAAGACTTTATCCCTGTACCCTAATGTGACTCACTTTTCTGTTATGATCTAATTCACCCTGAGTATATATTTTATATTACTGAGATATAAAAGCATTTGCATCAATTACATGATTATGTGGCATAAGAAATAATATTTGACTTACTTCAACTGAATGTCTTCTGAGCTATTTGGGGAAATCCATTTTACTTGAACTTTATTCTTGAATGAAGAAGATGTGTGGCTTGCTGCAGCATTCTGAAATAAAATAGATAGGTATAAGTAAACAGATGAATAAATTATTAGGTGTTAGTAAAGCATTATAATTTTAAAATGTGTTACTGAAGGTGATTGGTTAGTAAATCCTGACATGACTGCAGTATCCAAAACATGTATTCCAGCTATGAGTAGTACCTGTGTGACTGTTGATTGTTGTAAATGTTATTTGCAGCTTGGTTATATTAAGTCATTTTCTAAATTAACTGCTAATTAAATATTAAGTAGATCCCTTCTGGTACAAGGTTTCTTGTGCGGTGTTGTAAGATTTTGTATGCAGATACTTTTCCCCCTAATACTGTCTTAAAATTTAAACCTCTTAAAATTCATGTGCTGTGAGACATGATTAGTAATCATTTGAAATCTCAACATCCTGCTTTGCCATGTCTCAAGATGTGGAGACTAAATGGCCAAAAATCTGGACTTACATATAATAATGCATTGCATAGATATCGGTATATCAGTGACCACTTAAAGGCAGGTGAATGTACCATTTGGTGAAAGACAGACATGTTTTATATTTATTATATATGACACAATCCCTGTTATGCAAGCATTCATTTGGTATTGCTTGGAATTATATAAAATATTAGTATACAGATCCTTAAGCTGCCTCCTGACTGTCTACACAAATAATGTTATCAGAAATATCTATGTCCCAGCAATGTCTCTACAAATATGGTATTGAATCAATTGCACCATACAGCATATTTGCACTGTATGCTTCTGATCCCTTAGAAAGAAATATGAGATGTAATCTAGTAGTTCTAATCTCCATTTTATAACTTGTACATGCAAGCCCATTTTGCCTAGTCCATCTCGACAAAATATGACATTATTATGGCAGCTAGCATCTAAAAAGACATGTGTCTTGTAATTTTCCAGAACCATGTGGAACAAATATATGGCTGCTTGCAGCTTGTATGTTCAAAACAACAGCATGAAGGGTAAAATCTTTTACCTCAACCTTTGAAACATTGTTTGACAACATCTTACTATATGTATGCGTGTGTGTGTGCGTGCGTGCGTGTGTGTGTGCACGCGTGCTCGTGCATGCATGTGTGTTTATGTGTGTGTGTTTGAGTGAGTGAGTGAGTGAGTGAGTGAGTGAGTGAGTGAGTGAGTGTATTGTGCAGTGCATATGGACTGCACTGGCATATCCGATTCCCATAACCTGCATTGCTCTCTTGCCCATTTAAATTCATAGGGTTTCATTTCAAAACCACAGAATGGTTTGTGTGATGCATTTATAATACAGGTCATTCAGCCACAGGCATATTATAATGTGGGTGTTCCAGGCAGCCACCCAGGGCCCACAACTGACCCCAACAAAAAATAAATGCTGTATTTGTTATTCTTTAATTTCTAATTAAATTAGGAAAGAGCACATGCTGCTACCTTGGGCAGCTCCACACAAATAAATAATAAAAAAATAAACATATGACAGGGAAAGATGAATGATATTACACTGCATGACCATTGACTAACTCCATTGCTTAGCTGTCATCAAAAAATGCACTTCTTTGACACCTGTACCAGCCACACAGGCAACCTTTGATGCAGCCAGAACTTGGTACAGTGAAGGCATTTGTTTTGATTACAATGGAGTAATTTCAAGTAGACTATTCTAAAACCAAAAAGGTGGGGAGAATGATCAGAGTAAGGAAGGCAGTCAGTAATAACATGGCAACACTTTGCTGAACAGAAATGCAACAACACCTCTAGTTCTGCATAGATACTCCCTAGAAAGACTGGGTGGTACGAGGATTACACAGTTATGTTGCAAAACTAAACCCACGTGTAACAGTTATTAGTAAAGTTTATACTCCCTAAAGAAATATTTCATGAAATGAAAAATAAATGGTGTACATAATGATCATTAATTTCTTCATTTTTATTAGTAACCAAGGGATAGGCAGGAAACTTGTCACTGACTCACAAATCCATATATGCCCTAGCTCCACCCCCTAGCATTTCATTAAGTTATGCTGTACTACATTAAGTGCATATGCACCAACACCACCAGTCTTCTTTTCTCCAGATGGGGAATGTGTTCCAACTGCTCCCCATGATCATATGACAGATATTTGAAGTATAAACACTTCAAATTATACACATGCACTGAAAACAGTTTGAATCACAAAGATACAAATTCAGAATACTTCAAATCAGAAAGATTTGAAGAAAAACAAAACCTACTTTTTTGCAGCTTCCCCTTTCTAATTGTATTCACTAATTCTGAGATTACATAGTGAAAAAAGGGGCAAATTCCCTGATTCCCACTATACCATGATCTCACACTGAAAAAAAGCTAGCATGTGCAATCGGCACTTGCACGCACACACACACACACACACACACACACACACACACACACACACACACACACACACACACACACACACACACACACACACACACACACACACTACCTTCCAGCAAGCTGGCAGTTGTAGACAAAGTACCTGAAAAAAATAAAAAAAAAAAAAGTGCCCACACTTGTCACTTGTGACTCTGTACTCACATATAACCACCCTCCTTCAATTTTAGTCACCCAAGGCAGTGAGCTAGTAGGAAGAGCTCCTCTCTGCAGCCCAGTAATACATTTATTGTGTTATGTTTTTGACATCTTCAAGAGCTCTTTCGATTAGTGGAGTAAACAGCCCCCAAAACAATGCTTTGAAAACAGCCTGGTTAGTGGATTAAGCTGATTTTTTTATACATTCTTAGAACTTCACACTCTTGCTTTGAAGTCTTAGCACCAAGGGAAAAAAAAAAAAAACAAAAGTCAGAATGTCAACTATTATTATAATTTAAAAAATAATTGTCAACTTTCTGAATTCAGCACATTTTTTGCCTTTTTTTTTTAAATGGGTTGTGCAGCCTAACAGCCAGTACAATCAGCCTCCCCTGCTTAACTGGCTAGAAAACAAGCATGAAAACATCTATTGTCGTCTCCTTATTGTGACTTCACCAGGAATTATCATAGTAGTATCAATAATTCTGGACATAGGGCATAAGTGACTGTATTAGTTCAATCTTTTAATTCAGAGAGTGCCAATCCAAAGATCAGTTCTCCATATCATTTTCTTTTTTTATCTTGCTTGTCTAGTATAAAGCCATGCCATGACTGCAGAAGTAACTCATCTTACTGAAAACTTTAACAGAGCATTGCTCTGCTCACGGTTTATTTGGGGGGGGGGGGGATTTGAGTGAGATACAGACAGCATGATGCTTCTCAAAATTAATGTTATAATAGTATGTTTTCTGGCCCTGTGATGTAGAGGGGTATAGTACTAACAAGGTCTCGGAGGATCCAAGTATGAGCAGTGATTTAGGAGGTTGATATTTCCATCCAGGATGATGGATCTCTGTGGCTGACATTGGCTACCCAGCCTGGAGAGATGATCTGATGGGCTGCTTGGCATCCGCAAGTAGAGGTTTGCAGTTGACAGATATACAGCCCAAAATTGGGTTGTGGGCTGGCATTACAAAACCAGTGATGATAGCCTCTCCTGTGAGTGTGTGTGTGTGTGTGTGTGTGTGTGTGTGTGTGTGTGTGTGTGTGTGTGTGTGTGTGTGTGTGTGTGTGTGTGTGTGTGTGTGTGTGTGTATAGGCATGAGGATGTTAGAACATCGTAGCAATAAAGGTGATTGCATAAGTCATCAATGTGAACGATTAGGTCCTAGTCGGAAACATCCACTGTCCATATGGCTAATGGCTTAATTGCACTCTATCTATGCTCAGTGGGGCATGGCAGTGACAGGATAGGGACAAGACACTCAGTGACCAATCAAGTTGTAGTGGAGGGGGTTGATGTTAATATTGGCTCTCCCCTGTGGACCTTGGATCTGCCGTGAAAGCAATCTAGAGAGTGGTTTAAGGTGAACCACTCAGTGACTTGATGAATGACAGAGGGGTCTAATATTCTGTATATAGTCAGGATCCAACCACATCTCTTTCTGTTTTGATAATGGCTCCCTTTGGTTGGCCATCACTTAAGTCAAAGACCACAGGTCACATACAGGAAATAAATAGGACAAGGCTAATTGTAGGAAGACTGATAGTAAGTGTGGAGGTGGGAAATACATAGAAAAATTACTGTAAAATTTCAGACACAGCTAGAGCTGCACTAAACAGATGTTACATTTCAGAGAAACTTTTGAAGGTCTACTGGGAGTAGGCAGAGGTCATCTATGTATAAACAGTAAGAACTGTTTAACAGCGATGACCTTCCTAGTTCCATCTTAAAAACCTTCCTTAGCTTATCTGCTACAGATTTTGTAGCTAAACTAAATAGTAACTATGACAGAAGAAACCCTGTTTGGGACCCCATTTGAAAGTTTGAGCTGGTGACATGTAGGATATTATTCTAATACATGCACTTGAATTAATATGTAACAGTGTAATTGGAATAATTATCTTTTCAGAAAGGATGAAGATATATGTACTCTACAATAGTTTAAAAACAGTGAGTCCCATAAAATTCCTTTTCACTGTCAAAATTTAAAACAACTGCTTGACACTGAGCTGAAGAGGCTCTCTGTTTTACCATAATATCCACCTTACATTAGCCTTCTAGGAAAGAAATCGATTTTTTTTTTCTGAGTCGATCAGTGGAATACTATTTTGAATTTCTCAGATGTACAAAGTATATAATCAGTATTTAAAAATGGAGATGTGCTCTTTACCAGGCAGTGTAGCAGTATACCCAATTGTTTTTCCTCAGTTTTGTTGAAGTTTTTGGCGTCCCACCCTTGTAATACCTCACATGTAAGCACTTTACAGCAGTGGCAGTTCTTTAGTTCAGTACTTGTACTCTGTTTATAATGCTTTACCCAGTCAGAATAATTGGGTTCAGCTCATGATTTGCTAAGGTCAGGCTACATTTTCATATGTGTAGAATATACTTAACTACAGCTCCTCCACAGAGAATCAGTTCTTGAATGCAGGGCAGCTGCAAAAATATAAAGCCTTTAAAGGCATCTCAATTATAATGAATACCTTTTTACAGCATTTTCATGGACCTCCACAAAATGTGAGATACACCTTTTAAGCCATTCAAGCAACTAAGAGAAGGTAATATGAAGAAGATGGTTGCGTCCTCATTTACATGGATCATTGTATGTCTTCAACCAGTAACTGCCAGTTTATGTATGACCTGAAAAGGAGCATGTGGTAACCTGAGGTACTCAACTAAAGCACATTATGTACAGGGATGAAAACATCCTACCTGTGTGGGATTTTAAGTGAAAATAACTTGAACAGTATGCATTCTGCAGTGCACTATAGTATATGTGTGTGTGTGTGTGTGTGTGTGTGTGTGTGTGTGTGTGTGTGTGTGTGTGTGTGTGTGTGTGTGTGTGTGTGTGTGTGTGTGCGTGTGTGCATGTGTGCGCATGTGTGTTTGTGTGTGTGTGTGTGTGTTTGTCTGTGTGTGTGTTGGAGGGCTGATTTTTAATTCACATACAGATCTTCAATATTTGTCACTAAGACTAATTGACTAATTCTGCACGTTCTTCTGAAGTCAACCTTATCTGAGGGAGATTATAAATAATAATTAAGTAAATAAATCCACAATCACTAATACCTCAAAAAACCTTGGACTTCAACTATATATATATATATATATATATATATATATATAAATTCACTGTATAATCTTGAAATATTGAAATATCGAATTTCAGTATCTCGAGACTATAAAGCGAAAAACCAAAACACCGATACCACAAAAGCGTGAAATTCAAAATTGTGAACATAAACACACCATACACCACACAACACATACACCATCCTCCCCACACTACAACAAACAAACAAAACACACACAAACACAACAATACAAATACACAAACCTACCTAACATATAAGTGGGGGGGGCTCCCTGCATCCCCATGTGGGGGGCTGTGCCCCCCACGTCCCTGCTACTTATATATACTAACTCTGAGGTCACACCAAACAAAAAAAGGCAGTAAACTCACCACTACACTCTCTACAATCACCTCACATGCACACATCACATATGTACAAACACCAGCACATTCAACACTTACACACTCATACTCATACTCCTACCTACCCTAACCCACACCTAAAATTTCCAAACACACTCAGATACACTAACATCTCTACCCAAAACCCTTAAAAAAATTCACTTACCTTAATCTCCAACCATATCTACACACCGCAACGTACCAAGTGCATCCCACGTCACATAGCACACCACCACAACCACGGCTTCTATATTTCCGGATTCGCAGTTATGAAGTTTTGCTATTTTGGAAGTTCAGCTTTATAGACTCACAATACTGAAATTCGATATTTCAGTATTTCGAGATAATTAAGTGAACCCACACACACACATATATATATATATATATATATATATATATATATATAGAGAGAGAGAGAGAGAGAGAGAGACACACACATACGAGAGAGACACACACATACACACACACACACACACACACACACACACATATATATATATATATATATATATATATATATATATATAAAACATTGCAACAGTTATTTAACATTCATTTATTGGAAAAGTACTGAATCCGGCCTGCACATATTGTTTCTGCATACTTCTAGTGTTCTGTGGTGCACGCTGAAAATAAACTACTAGGAAAAGGTAAAGGAGAGGTACACCATGCAGAAATGCAGATTAATCTGCTTGACCTATTACAATGGTACTTTATAGCCTGTCCTCCTAGGTGAGAAGCATGAACAATGCGATTTAGCTGGGGTAGCAGTAGAAAATAGGCACGCGTTCACATGTAATATTATACCTTGCGCTGGAACACAATTAATAGTGCAGGTAATAGAACAGAATGGGCATCAGTGTAATGTGCTGAAGATGACAACAAAATCCAACTCAATCAATTAAAAAAATCAGATATATCAGAATATCATATTCAGTAAACTTATTCAAACAGACCTGTTAATCTGTTCTGTATAACAGTGGAACGGGTTAAGTTAAAGCTATTTTAATGCATTGGAACACAATGATAGCAATGCAATGACCTATAAATGTATCTCAGTATAGTCATAACAGACTACAATAATAGTAACCATGTTTCCTGAACAGCCAAATGCACTCTAAACACAATGTGGAATGCTTCTGAACCATTCAGTTTATACAATATCTAGCAATTAGGTTTATAATAGAAATGTATCAGAACAACCAGACAGTATGACATCCTTTAGCTCAATCCCTAGTTATTCACATCTTTGCCATTCTTGCGCACTGTCACTATGTCATGTATGCCACAAGACGTACCCTGAATCTTGTAGATGTCATTCTGTTTTACTGAGTGGTGGACAAGAACAAATAATACTTTTCCATTTGCACTGTGTAGCTTTTCAGTTTACTAGTGTCATTGTGAGTGGGCAGTACAGTTTAGATTATGATTACAGGATTCTATTGTACAGTATTTTTTTTTTTGCACAGTGACAATATGCTGCTATGTCTGATGAGGAAATATATTACCAGGGGAGCTGGATCCCACTGCTGCCAGATGTAGTGTCATTAGTTTATATATGATTAGATTTCCGTGTGCTCCAGCTTTGAAATCAGCCTGTATTTAGAGGCACTTTTTATGAATGATGTAAATTCAGGGAGGAGTGATTTATATACAAACTCTGAGCATGGGGTATGATGCATATTCAATGGGGAAAGACATTATACAATGTCTGCACTGTGTTGCTATCTTTATGAAACCCATCAGGCTTTGATACATAAGTCTATCACACAGCAAGCCTTTTCCATGGTATGAAATATTTATGAATAATGCACTAAGTTAAGAAAGGTTTCCATTGCAAAAACCCTGTATCCTGGTTCTAACCTAGCTAAAAGTAGCAACATCATTGTATTGGAATTTAGCCTTGAGTAAATGTTATCTATATGCAAACCTTTAAACATGCATCAGCTCGGTTAATGTTAGAGAAGACCATATTGCTTATCTGAAACTGAGCCTGAAATTCATCTAAAAAACTATAAACAAGTAACTTTCTTTCCAATCACATTTAATTTACATAAAATAATTGATGCAAAATTTATAATTGTTTAGATAAAAAATTGTTACTGCAAGAGAATAGGGAGCAAATAAGAGTCTTATATGGAACCAATAGAATGTTTTACTAAACAAATCAATAACTAACATAATTACAATCATCAGATACAGATTTCAGTGCAGATAGGAGGAATATATACAAATTCCAAGACTGTTGTAACTCAGACTACACTCCTGTGGCATGCAGAACATATTTGGTATCCAGAGCTTAAAATATATTTTAACACCCCTGCTGAGATTTTTTTTTATAATATCTCCTCCTTTATGACAATTGTTTTTTGTAATAATCATGAAGTGAAACAAAACAATGGTCAGAAGGCAAAACAGCAAAACTTTCCTTTTAATAAGCTTTGTATGCATAATCAAACTAATAAAATAAATAAAAATATTTTACTAAAGACAAGGAAAAATTACATTATTATGTTTTTGAAATAGGGAAAACTTACACCTACAAACTGGTTTGTTGCAGTATAATAAACACATTACAATTTCTATTTTTGAGCCTTAACTTCTTCAAATTTATCAATAACTTTGTCAAAATGTATATTTTTGTATATTAATGCTCAAAAGACAGTATAGCCAGATTTGTCAATCTTTCTTCATTCATAGCTGATAGAAGAACACCATTAATTAATTTTAAATTTGAACAGTTTATTTCCAATGATACAACAGATACATAAACAGTTAGAAAAAATCTTAAACATAAGGATAAGTTTGGAAGAGATTCATAAAAACCCACATCACAATAAATCCCAGAAACTGCAATACTGTCCATGTATTTGTTCCTTCAGGATGGATTCCAGCAGCATTCAATGTCTTTGCAGTGAACAAATTTTGACTAAAGATCTTTTCCACAAAAGTCATCATAAATTTCTATTATACTTGTTAGAAGTTTCTGGAATTGTTGTTGTTCTGTTAAAATAAGAGAAAATGTCTGAAAGATAGGAAACATTGACATTAGTTGATCCATTGCTTTTGAACAAGTATCCAATTCTTGTTGAAAATTATCAAGGCTTTCACATACTGTCCTTTATATTTCTTTCAGCAATGTAAGACTTGCATCTGTTGTCATTTCTCTTGGCGTCCTTCTTCAAAAATTGATTTTTTTCTATGCAGATATATATTTCCTTGCATTTTGCTGTTACATAGTTAACGGACTTCTCCACAATTTAAAAAAAATTTAAAAAAAAAGAAAAAATGTAGAGCATGGAGTTTTACTATATATTGTTCAAGGCTGATTCCAGCTGTTTGCAAATATTTGTATGTGTCATTAACCTCCTCTAAAACTTCACACCAGAAAAAAAAAACAAAGAAAAGATAAATCACATATAGCAAAGAGAAAAATCATAGCTGATCCTCTTGTGTCCACATTTTATTTTGTATCACCCAGCACTTAAAAGTTTGAAATTCACTTTTCTGAATTAGTCTTTACTGCTGACTCAGCTACACAAGAAGCACTCCATCTTGTCTGGGAAAGTCTTTTCACTGTTCTGCCTCCATTCTGCAATATCTTCTGTCAATGAGAAGAAAATAAAAAGAATGCATACAGTTTTTCCAAAGTTTCAAAAAACATCACACATGATGAAACACCAAAAGAAAGAACTCCACAGAGGTTCAGAGAATGGTTTGCACAAGACACAAATAAGGACTTTGGACTAATTTCTTTGATTTTTTTTCCCAGAACACCGCTACGGATACCAGCCATAGTTGCAGAATTGTCATAACCTTGCTCATGATAAAAGTTGATCTTCAATCCATTATTATCCATTTTTTTCAACATCTCTTCTGTGAGTTCAGCAGCAGGCGTCCAGAAATAGGGAAGATGTTCGAGAATGACTCTTTTATTTCCACTTTACAATTTTCAGAATGAAAGTAACTGATCACTTCACACATTTTATCAGTGTGTAAAACATCAGGAGTGCTATCAAACAGAATTCCAAACTGTTTCTCCTCTGATAGCTACCATTATTTTTAATTTGACTTGATTTCCCAGAAGATTAATTAACTTTGATTGTTGGGAGATAAGTATGAAATTGATCTCCTTTCAGAATGAATAGCATGTTTAATTTTTAAAAATGTTCCTTTAAAATAGGGTCATATTTCAGGAAGAATTCTACCAACTCCAAAACATTTCCTTTGTTTGCTGATGACATATCCTCTGTGTGACCACTGAAAGGAAGGTTGTATTTGACCAAAAACATAATTGCATCCAAAAAACAATGTAAAATGTTTCTCTAGTTTGTTGCTCTCAATATCCATTTCCACCTGGTGGATTTTATCAATAGATTTTTAGAGTTATGGTCCTGTTGCCAAGATCTTCCATTATTCTAGGCCGGAGAGATGTAGTGCATATTTCTCTTGTTCAGAGACTTTAGAATATAATTTCTGCCAGGTTTTAAATCCAGATTAAAAACCTGGATGTTCCTGCTTTTGTCTCATTTTCTGTGAACAAAAACAAAACAAACATTTTTTTTTGATTTTGAAGAAACCATCCAAGTTCTCAATGCTTTTTCTCCATTTGATAAAGATTTATGAAACCACGAAGTTGTCAAATGTTTGACTGGCTCCTTTGTTCTTTTTTCCTTCTCATTACATAACAGAGAGAAGTCAGTCTTTATTCTGAAGAAGTTCTCTTTCCTGCTCAACCAGATTAACTTTCAAGTCATCTGGAACTGGTATTGGCCAAGCAGCGATATAAAAATAATTCAAAATATTCCTTTTGTTTGCATTGAACTCTTGGTCATGCTCTTTACTTGTGTCTCTCTGTTCTCTGTTATTTTCTCCTGCTGATGTTGTTGTCTCTTGCTTTAAATTCCTCCCTCTTCCACATTGTTAGTGCTTATAGAAGACTATACATTTTTGCCTTTCAGCCCTGGATCATTTGGACCTCGTGTGGTTTCTAGTATAGGTGCTATGAATGAACCAGCTTGCATTTCTTCAGTTCTTTCATTAATAATATGCAATGTTGAAGGCATTACTTATTTTGAAATAGATCCAGGTATTGTTTTAATTTCCTTCTCTTTTGATTTTTTTATTAGTTTTTGTTGAGCTCTACTGAGTCAATGTCATTTCATGTTAGCACAGGTGCCTCACTTCAAATTTCTTTACAAAATACTGAATTATGAACCAGTTAAAAAGAAAACAAAAATGTCAGAATGACATTAGATATAAAGAGAAGATTTCTGTTTTAAGCTTTGGCTATGACTCACTAGTAAAAAATTATGTATCTGTAGCTATCTCTATATCTCTATTTAAATCTATATCTATCTATATACATATAGATGTATGCACACACAGACATGACTAAAAAAGAAAAAATACTATCGAGTTCAGTCTGTCACAGTAAAGCAACATTAATTTTTAAAATCCAAAAGTACCACTACCCAGCATCCACTTCCCACATGAGGAAAAAATAATCAAACAGGTATGTGCAGAGTACAGCCACAAGCAGGCAGGGGATTTACAAAATATACCTCACAATCCAAAAAGTTACAATAATTTTAACAAAGAAGGTTATTTTTGTCTGAATATTTTTCAAAACAATATTCAGAGTTTTTGTGAAGCCCTGTAGAGCAAACTGAGTAATGACATATCCAGACTGCTTTACTTGTACAAGTAACATCTATACATTTTCCCTTTCCCTCAACATAAGATAACAAGCTGTTGCACCTTAACATATTTAGAAAAGATGACAGAAACAGCCACAGTATCGTTAGTTAACATATAATCTACATGCCCCATCATCTTTTTCTGTGTCATTTTCCATCACACCATTTTCTGATTCTTCTCCATATCAACCTGAATATTTTATTTAAATTACACATTTACAGCATATAGGTAGCAGAGGCACACTGGAAACAAAAGAATTACTGAAATTGAAAAAGTAATGTTTATGTTGGATCATCCAATAAATAGTCATGTTGCTGTATACACTTTCATCTCGCCATGAAAAAGTAACTCTTAACCTCTTAGCACAAGAATGTGAGATAGACAAAAAATAATGATAGAAAAATTACAGAAAAGGCTCCAAATCAGAAAGATTTTAATTACTGAAAAATGAAATAGTGATGGTCATGTCGGATCATCCAATAAATAGCCATTTTGCTATGTACAACTTATCAGACTATAATGAAAAAAATAATAACTCATCTTTCTTAGCATTTCTAATCCACACAAGATTAATCTAAACTTGAGGCTTCAGTAACCTATGCTGAACAAAATAAATTGCATCCTAAGTTGCAGTAAAGCCTGTCCTTGGTATTGATTCATCCCAGCCCAATAAATTAGGCACCTCCCACCCCAGATGCACATTAATAAATCTAACTGAACTAACACCTGCATCCCATCACCAAACCAGCTCAAAGAAGTAATAAAAGTCCCTCCAGCCACCTAACCCATTCCTGTCATGAACCAGCACTTCCCGACATCCTCTGTGGCCAGCCTGATTAAGATGGGTATCTTTAGATAATGTAAGATATGACTTATAAAAGACTTATAAAAGAAGAAAAGCAGCACACAAGAAGGCCCAGGTGTTCACAGTACAAAAAGAAAAAAAAAACACAAACTCCACCAAGAAAAGCACTGGAGAAGCTGAGAAAATTCTTTTTTAGCATAGTTAAAATTTAATGTTCACTATTCATCCCACAGACATCATCAGAAATGATAAAATACACTTCCAAATCACTTTTAAACCATTCAAAACATTTGACCAATCAGATCATCTTAATAATAAATCAATTAAATACATAAAAACATTTAAAGACATACTACAAAAAATGTGCATCTCAAAGTATCCACACAGTTTAATACACAAGGGCATTCACCCCTGTATATTCACTTTAGTAATTTTCCTATTTAAAAAAAAAAACATTTTATGTTCACCATTTCATTCAGACCAAGGGGTAAATAAGAAGTAAATTTAACCTGCTATTCTGCCTCTCTTTGTTCAACATAATTTCTAAAGTCTCCTCCCCTAAGGTCATGTTTAACAACTTCCACTATAGAAAAAGTAACTTTCTTCCAATTAGAACATGTCTTGAATGCTTAAAAAGGGTATTGTTACTGTTTTTTTGTTTTTATAGCATACAAGTGCTTTTTCTTGGTGGATTTTGTGGTAAGATGTAACATGCTTTCTTATCATCCTCTATTACTAATGCCATGTGTAGAACATAAACATTTATCTCAATTTTTTTTTATTTTTCAAATATATTTGAATGAATGTCATAGTATTTATACATAACTTCTTAAATAACTATGTGCACTATTTACATTAGCCTGACACTATAACAGATCTTAATGTATACAGTTACTTCATAAGTATGTCCAATCCATTATCAGAGTGTCTGATCAATTATTGTATAGTGTCAATCGATGATAAGACTTCTCCCAAAGGGTTGTTGATAAATGGCTTTGGATAAATTCTTAGTTCTTTAATTTTAATTTCCAATAATGCTGTGATCTTCAGTAGGTTGTAAAAGTCTTCCAAAGTTGGTATTGTGTTTGTATTCCATGTTCCTTTTATACACTTCATATTTTATACACAGTATAGGCCATACTAGATACATGTGTGACGTATTCAAATGAGGACCTTCATTCACATTTAATAATACAAGAGCTTTAGTTAAATAAAATGATTAATTAAATAAAGCTTGTTGAAAGTTATTAATACCATTCCAAAATGGCTTAATTTTAACACAATCAAAGAAAATATGGTTCCAGTCTGCACTGTGTACTTGCTCACATCTCCAACATATTCCTTTTATGGAAGAACTAATTTTACTGAATCCATCTGGGGTTAAGGATGCTCTGTGCAAGCATTTCCAATTAAAAACTTTCCAGTATTGTGTAAAGGATGTATATTTTATCGATAATAAGATATTTGTTTTAATATCTTCAGTTAACTGTATTGAGTGTCCTTTTGTTATGTATTTCCAATATGAGGTTTTGGGTGCTGTTTTATAGTTTATCAATATTTTGTAAAATTTTGAAATACTGTTTCTCATGTCAAAGTCATTATATATTATTTCATATATGTATTTCGTAAATATAGGTATTTCTTTAAATGAAGAATTAATTATTTTACTTAAATCTTGCAAATATGACATAATACTCTGTAAAGTTAGGCAGTCATATTGTGGAATTTTGTATGTTGTTTTTATTACTTGCATATCTAAAACATTTAGTTCTTTGATACATTGAAGCCAACAAACAAATCTTTTCTGTTGTCAGGAATTAATAATTTCTCTATATATTTTATGTGGAAAGTTCTTTGTGACTATAAATGGTGTTAAAAAATCAAACCAGATTTTTTAAGTCTATATTTGCATTAATAATTTTCCTAAATGAGTCAAAGTAATAATTAATCATATGGGTTTTAGTGGGTTTATTTATGATATATTGCATATTAATGCATATGTGCCATGGCAAATTGTTTTTATCTATTTTAATTTTTTTTTTGTTTTTTTGTAAATCAAATTCATTTATTGATATTACAGTTAATAATTTTTTCCAATTTGCAGAGTAACTTGGACTTATCCAATCTGAGATTGTTTTAGATACTGACACTTTTATATATGTTTCTATATCATGAACATTTAATCCTCCCTGTTTCCATGGTCTGATATGATGCATTAAAGCTATTCTGTTTCTTTTGGGAAACCATAAAAATGTTATTAGGCATGGATTTATCAATCTATATTAGAACATTGAAGTTTCAAAACTTCGAATATTCTAATATCGAACCATATTTAGCAAAAGCTGAAAATATCGAAGCAACAGAAAACCAAATTTTTTCCTAGGGAAAGAATTGGGTTGTCCATTTTGGTTGCTTCAGTATTTTCAGCACTGTGGTGGAAAGTTACGGGTCGGGTTCAGGTAAGTGCACAAATGACTGCGGGTTAGGCTAGTTAGAGTTAGGGTGTGTGTTAGTTATGTGTGCGATTGTGTGGAAGTGAGGGTTAGGGCGGGTTAGGTGAGTTAGGGCACGGGTTAGGTATGTGTGTGATTGTGTGGACATGAGGGTTAGAGTGGGTAAGGTGAGTTAGGTTTAGGGCGGAGGTTAGGTATGCATGCGATTGTGTAGACATGAGGGTTAGGGCAGGGTAGGTGAGTTAGGGTTAGGGCGCGGGTGAGGTGAGTGTGCAATAGTGACGGACCTTAGGGTTAGGGTTTGGGTTAAGGTAAGTGGATAGGTATTGGTGTGTGTATAGTTTAGTGCAGGGTTAGGTGTAAGATTTTTAAGTGGATGTTTGTGGATTGCTGTTTGTTTGGTGTGCTTGTATTGTGTGTATTTGTTTTGGAACAGCAATTTTTTTCCCTAGGAAAAAAATCACTGTTCTGTATGTTCGATGTTTTCAGCTTTTGCTGAATAGGGGTCGATATTAGAACATTCAAAGTTTTGAAACTTCAATATTCTAATATAATCCCAAATTTATTTCATCAAGTATATTTCTTTCTGGTAACGGTTGTATTCCCAAGGCTATATATAGGATCTTGGGCAGAAAAAATATTTTTATTAACTGTAGTATATCTTCAAATGTTAATATTATTTTGTTCCACTTTTCCACAGAGATTTTAATTGTTGATATGATGTGATTGTAGTTTTTTAAGACTAATTCATTATTATCCTTGCATAACTTCATTCCTAGATATTTTAAGGTAGATTCTTGTTTCCCTAGGATGTGACCCCCCCCTTAGTCTGCAGTTCTTTTTTTTATATATAAAAACAAACATTTTGATTTTTGATTTATTGAAATTGAGTCCTGAAGCCATGTGAAATTTGTCAATTAATATATCTGATTCTTCTAATGTCTCTTGTCTTTTGTATTAGATAATGTTAGTAATATGTCATCAGCAAATAACATTACTTTAGAATTGTATTGTTCATAAACATCTATTCCTTTGATTTTTATACTGTTATGAATTGAATCTGCCAATATTTCAATAGCCAGAGCATATAGAATCTGTGACATTGGACATCCTTGTTTAGTGCCTTTAGTTATATGTATAGATTCAGAGGTAAAAGGACCTAACTTGACATACACTAAATTATTTGTATATATATTCTTTAGTAGATGTACAAAGGATGCAGGAAATTCAAATAGCATTAGGATTTTGAATAAATAGTCCCAATTTAGTGAATCAAATGCTTTCTCTATATCTAAGCCAATTCTGAGGGTTTTATTTTCTTTATTAACATAATCTGTAAGAGAAATTATCCTTTGAATATTGTCATGTGTGTGGCTATGATATATAAATCCAGTTTGATCATTATTTATTGTTTTGGATAGTGGTATTTTCAATTTGTTAGTTAATATTGTCATAAATATCTTATAATCATTATTTAATAATGATATAGGTCTATATGAGGTACAGAGGTTTGGGGATTTGTTTTCCTTTAGGAGTGGTGTGATTAAGGAATATCTCCAAGAGGGTGGTATTAAAGTTTGTGACTTAATTTCTAATAGAGTTTTATGGAAGAGGGATAGTTTCTTTGAAGGAAAAATGTTATAATATTTCCATAATTATGACATCTATAACTGGAGCTGTATTATTTTTACCCTGTTTTATTGGATCTGTAATTTCTTTATAGGATATGGGTGCTTGCAGATCTAGTTTTAATTTTTCTTGTATTTTTTTTATATTAGAACATTTTTCATCTAGATTTAATTGATCAATATGTATATTTTCTTTTTGGAAATGTTCCCTACAGTGATTTCTATAGGCATCAAGAATGTCAACTATATCCGATACATTTTTCCCTTTTTTTCATGGGAGATGCTTTTAATGTTATTAGCTTTTGATTATATTTTGATTATTGTGGATAAATTATGTAGATATTTGGGAGAAGTGGCCAAGGTATTGCTTTTTAGTTTTTCTAAAGCTAAACTAGTTTTATATGTTAGAATTTTGTTCTATTCATTGTCTAATACTTCTACTTTCTTTTTCATCTCCAAATGATTTTGATTTTTGCCAGCTTTTACTGACACAAGTTTGGATTGTAGATCTAATAATTCCGAATCCCATTCTCTGACTTTTTCTTATACCATTTTAGGGGTTTACCATATATGTAAGCTTTTATTGAGTCCTATATCATTATTTTATTTCTCTCTGTGGTATAATTAATATCTAAGAAGAACTGTAATTCAGATAATAACCAGGGATTGAACTCTTTAATTTTAGTTATATATGCTGGAATTCTGGAGTTAAAGATTAATTGTTTGTACCCATTTTGAAATTTTAGTATCAATGAATTGTGGTCTGAAAAGGGACAGGCAGTGATTGAGAAATTAATGATTTTAAAGTGTAAGTCATGGGCAGCAAATATTTTATCTGTTCTAGTTTGGGTACCAAATCTGTGATCTTGATTGGAAAACAGAGATGTATCTCCTTTAAATTTGAAAGTATTTACAAGATGAAATGATTCTACCCACTTTTTTAAATCTTTTAATACAGCAGATGTACGCAGCAGTCTTTTATTTGTAGTTTCAGAAATATTAAATATACAGTTAAAATCTCCTCCTAATATTAAGTTGCCTTTATGAGTATTGGAAATGAAATCCAAGTGTTGTTTAATAGTTCCTGTTCCAATGCATGGGAACCAGTATAGATTGGCTAGGGTCCATATTCTGTTATTATATTTAACTATTAATAATGCCATAAGGCCTTCTTTATCTTCATACTTCTAAATGATTTCTGGGTTAATCACATTTGTTTTCCATAAAACTATTACCCCTTTTGTCTTTGTCTTATAAGTGGATTGCGCCAATATCATATATTCCTTAGAATTCTATTTGTAATTGTCATTTGTTTTGAAATGAGTTTCTTGAAGGAAGACAGTTTGTGCTTTGTTCAGTTTTAAATATTTCAGTAGATTTGATCTCTTGCTAGGATTGTTTAAGCTATTGGTATTTAAAGATAATAAAGTTAAATCTATCTTAGGTTATTTAGACAATGTATTTTTTGTTTTATTGTGACTATTAAACATTTTCCTCTGCTAACTATAAAGTATATGTTTGAGCTTTTAAAGGAAATTATCCATTTTACATTTTGAGTGTTTACCAATAAAGTAATGTTTTGGTCAGGTGTACTAAAAATGTTTTTGTGAAATAAATTTAAATTAATAAATGTTAACAAAACTAAGATCCGCACTAGTCATGGAATGAAAATAATTCCTAATCTGATGGATAAACCTAAGTCCATCAGATTATCACTCATATATTGACAATCCAGAACAGCTGAGCTCCATAAACTGAATTATCATATGGAGAATATTTGTAATAGGAATAAGCAATATTTATATTATTTTGAACAGATATAGTACTGTTGTTAATTAGACAGAATTCTAATACAATTTAATGTCTACTTATTGTATAAGCAATTAATATTTACATGAAAGATAGATTACAAGCAATTCAATCATAGTAAAGTAGGATGTATCATATATAACACCTCAGTAAAAGATTATAGCACACAGTTATTTAACATATTCACCCTTATTGATGAAGTCTTTCAAAACTTATTACTTAATATAAATAGATGGTAATAATACAATGTATTTTACTCGATATATTAGACATTATATTTCATTGCTTGCTAGCATTTAAATAATCACTTTGTTTGTTGCTAACTTACTCAAAGCATCAAGTTTGTTTTATGTGAACATTGATGAAAGTTAGTGCATTTTAATTATCAGTGCATCCCTCTTCCCCCCCATTTCCTACATGTAAGGATTTTCATATCTGTCATTTCTTAATATAAAATGAGTGAAATTATAGGTTAAAAACAGATTCACTTATTGTGATTAATGATTATAAGTTCCCTTTCCATATTTATAAATTGCCATATTATGGCATATACTGAAAGTTTTTAGATTTAAATGGCAACATTCTATTTTGTATAATCAGCAAAGGTTAAACTGAGTGAATATTGTCAATTTAATATATTTGTTCAGAATATGATTGTTACATTCTGTGACATTCCTAGTTCAGGCTTCTATTGTTTCCCTTGAACAAATTTGTCAGTTTGATGTCATGTATAAAACATTAGTTACCTTGGTAACAGCTTAAGTATTATGTATGGTCAAGATGGGTTACAAAACCACAATTCAAATTAAAGCAATTATATGACTTGTTATGCTCCTTTACTTATATGAGAAAATCATCATGCTTCCCCTTGATGTTCAATTTAGTGCATGTCATTTATGACAAGTTAAAACAGTAGTGTTATTATACACAAACCCATGTTATTAAACTGAGTGTCTATTGTCAATTTAATATTATTTGTTCAGAATATGATTCTTACATTCTGTGACATTTCAAGTTCAGGCTTATATTGTTTCTCTTGAATGACTGTCAGTTTGATGTCATGTATAAACATTAGTTACCTTGGTAACCGCTTAAGTATTATATATGGTCAAAATGGGTTACAAAAACTACAATTCAAGTTAAAGGAATTACATGACTTGTTGTGCATATTTACTTCTATAAGAAAATCATCATGCTTCCACTTGATGTTCAATGTAGTGTATGTTATTTATGACAAGTTAAAACAGTAGTGTTATTATACACAAGCCCATGTTGTTAAATCCTGTCTTTAATATCTAAATTCAGCCGGCTGCTTCATCTTATATGATGATTATATATTTTATGTCTGTATTTACTAAAATCATACATTACATAACTATTTTTTTGGCTGCTACTTAGTTATTTGAGAAACCACAAGCTGTAATGCTTAATCTTATTACCTATTTCCAAGCATGTTTATAAAGTCCATAGAACATTCTAGTTTCTTATTTGCTCTAAGTATATTTCCATCCCCACATACACACACACATATCAGTACTTCGACTAAGGGCAACAATGCCCATCCAGTTTTGCCAGAATACCATTTACTAGTTCATGTGGTGTGTTTCCAGGCTGTTCTTAAACTATCCAAACCAGTATTTGTCCTGTTCCATTTTTTCAGCCTGTTCCATGCAGTGGCCAGTCTGCTAGTGAACCACTCAACACACCTTCCATTCCTACAGATATTTCCACAAAGGAAATCCAGTGACTCTGCAGCAATTCCCGGCAACCCCAAACACTCCTAGAATCAGCTATCCCCACATGCCCAACACATTCGAGCAAGCTCACCTCCCATACCACTGCAAATGGTACTGCACAAGACCAAGTGCTCTTAGTTTTTCACAATAACTCAGACTTCTACTCTTATGTAAGTTCTTAATGTGTTTGGACAAAAATACATTTTAAGTATAAAATTGTGCTTAGTATTTTTATTTTTTTTTATCAAGAATCAACTTAATGAGCTAAATGATGTGTTGGAAGACCATCAGTATGTGTACATGGGTTTTAAAACAGCCATTTTATTTTATATATATATATATATATATATATATATATATATATATATATATATATATATATTTTTTTTTATTTTAAAAAGAAAAACTTCATTGCCGAGAATCATCTCGGAGGCTCCTTATAGCCGTTAAACATTATCGTCACTCAACCTCCGTTACTATAGCAACATGGGAGCATCTGTTTCTGTTAGTGTGTCTGTGTACTGCATACCAGAGGCTCATGATGCACTTGAAGCAAAGCTTCAGTTCACTACAACTTCAATCCTAAATTCCCATTCCTTTCAGCAAGACAGCAGCTAGGAAAAGAACGGAGGGCAAACAGATAAAAAAAAAAAAAAAAAAAACTTCTCAAAAAGCCACCACAACAAGAGGTAACACATTCTTCCAGCCTTCCCACCTCTCACTCAGCAGATGTATAAACAAACTATTCTCTGCCAAAATATCTAAAATCACACTTTTATCCACCCCCTTCCCCTGGATCCAGGCTAAAACACCAAATGTCGCTTCCTACTACAAAAACTTTAATCACAAGCCACAACCCACAGCTTCCCGGAGATGAAAACTGCAACATACAACCACAGCCAGACACAGCTGCATCCACACACACCATGTTAGGCTTAATCAAACAGCGCTTGAAGCTATGATACCTGCCATAATTGATATTAACTATGTTTAGATAGAATAATAATGAGATTTGTACTAGCTAAATAAAAAAGAATAAAAAAGAATACTGTCAGGAAGAGTCCCAAGCAACACCGGACACAAAATGTTGAGTAAAGCAGAACTTTGTTGTTTTTCTCACATTTGTACTAGCTGCCAAACATGACTGCATGCATGCACACCATATCAGGATTGATTAAACACCACTTGAAGCTATGATACCTGCCATAATTGAAATTAACTATGTTTAGACAGAATAATAATGACATTTGTACTAGCTGCCAGACACAGCTGCATCCAAGCACACCATATAGGATTGATCAAACAGCACTTGTAGCTGTGATACCTGCCATAATTGATATTAACTATATTTAGACAGAATAATGATGACATGTGTACTAAGAGCTTGCTACTGTTATTTATATACATGACATTTCTAAATCATACTTTAACTGAAGAAAGCATTAGTCTCCATGACAACATTTTTTTTCAAAACACTCTACTTTTACTGCTATTATATATGATGTTAATTTGTTACATTTGAGTCTGAACTCTGATGAATGGTACCTTGTTGAATTAGTTAGTTAATTAATTACTTAAATTATTATAAGTAAAAGCAATAAAAAATGAACAAGATAAGTATTCATCGAGTTCAAGGAGGGGAATAGAAACTTCTTTGTTTGTACTAGCTTTGTTTGGCTTATATATAATGCAAATAGTAACCCATCTTGACCTACCTTTGTTTGTGAAGAATTACTGAACTCTTTGAACATTCTGAATAAATCTTTACTGTTTCTCAATTGTTTAAGAAACCCTCCTTTTTTAAATAAAAACAGATGACAAGTGACGTACAATATTATTTGATACTTTGAGAGATGTAGTTGTACGTGTTATTTTTTGGGACAGCTATCTTGGAATCAGTTTTTTGTTACTTCTTTCTAGCATCAGTCCAAGGATTTGTTTCTTTTATTCATTTTAGAGTAGGGGCCATCCATTCTATTTCTTCTGGGATAGACACTATGTTGTTGTTTTGATGAATATAGTAGCTTCTTCTAAGTCATTAAAGGTTCTCATCTCATTGGCAAAAAGTATTTTTATCTTGGCTGGAAAGGCCAGCTATGCTTTAATGTTGTTTTATTTCAACAGTTTTATTATTGTTCAGACTTTTTTCCTTTGTTCTAGTATTCTGGAAGAATAATCATTGTCAAACCTTATCAGGCTTTGATTGTATTTAAAGGGTGATTTTTCTCCAAGCAGATTTTAATATTAGTTCCTTGTCCAGAAATGAAAGAAATTTTATAACTACGGATCTAGGAGGAGTATTTCTTGAGTTAGAAGCAAGTTTCCTCAGTGCTCTATGCACCCTTTCAATTCCAAATGAAAGTCCCTCTTTCAAGTCTAAAAATTCAGGAATCCAGGTTGTTAAGAATGAAATAATGTCTTCTCCTTCAATGTTTTCAGGCAAACCAAAGATCTTTATGTTGTTTCTCCTTTCCCTGTTTTCTAAGTCATCTATTTTGTTAAGCAGCCATGTAGTCTGTTTAAGCAGAAATTCTTTTTGGAATTCTTCATCTTTGAGTCTCCCTTCAATGTCATTTAGAGAAGTCTCTATATTTGTTATTTTTGTATGGTGCTGCTGTAGTCTGTTTTTAAGAATTTAAGTTGAGGTTTTCTAAGTCATTTTTAAAGGCATCCATCTTCAAAGATAGTTCCTGTAAGGTAGATGTCATCAATTGCAATTTTTTTTTCAAAGCAGTATCTGGATGAGAATTCCTTGAGTTGTTCATATTCAGTGACTCAATATATCCCCAAGTTACTTGACAGGACACTTTTTGTATATCTCCACCAAAATTGATATTTATGTCGTTTATGAGTTTATCTATAAATTTCCAATGTTTTAAACTTGAAAATAATAAAATGTTCCCATATTATTATACTAGTTTATAGAGCTCTCAAAATTCACTGCTCTCAGTTGGCCATCTAGGCTCCACCCCAAACATAAGCATTTATAATTGCATTGGAGGCTAAAACTGCATACACAGACATTCATACTGTTAACCCTACCACCTCACATAGCGCAAGGCATCCCAGAGTCAAGGATGCTAAGCCTGTATGGCAGGCATCCACTAACCCAAACATTCTCATTACAGGAGACTCCATTGTGAGACATAAAGACATAAATCTTGCAAGGCTGAGCAAGGGAAGTGTAATAGCTAGTTGTTTGTCTGGGGCCAGGATCCTTGAGCAACAAGTACCAGTATGACTCTGACATAGTACATGTGGGTATCAATGATTTGAGATGTTCCTCCTTGATCTATATGAAGAAAAGACATGAGGGAGTGCTCAGACTATATTTGCCAGGCAGGTATATGATCATAGCATTAAGCAGCAATTTATCTTCTTCAAGGATGATGCCACTATATGAGCAAAAAAATAAATGACTGCAATAATTGGCTTAGTTTTTGATGTCATCTGAAGAGGGTGCAATATGAGAATACATGGCTGATAGACCACATTTGCTCAACCAGGGAATGCATGCACCTGTCCTCTCTAGCCTTTTGAATACATAATCCACCCCATGGTGCTTTTATTAGAGTGACAGCCAAACCAATGGATGAAGATAAAATAGTATACACCATCTATTTGACCTGGCAAATGCATTTGACACACTCCCCCACTCAAGCATAGTAGAAAGCAAAATTAAATAGAAATAACCCCCATCATTACTTACTAGATTGTCAACTGGCTCAAAGATATGATGCAGGAGATCAAAATAGGGGAAACTACCTCCATAAAAGACCAGCCACCAATGGAGTCCCCCCAGGGTTCCATGCTGAGAACTCTTCTGATTGGCATCTACTTCTCAGAAGTAAAAGCCATTACCAAAGGGTTTGCAAATGACTGCAAGCTAGGAACAGTGTTCAAATCCCAATAATACTTAGCCATTCTATAGGAAGTCTTGGTCCAAACAAATATCTGGTGCTAGACTCATGGACTCAAGATAAATACCAAAAAATGCATTATTGCCTCCTTTTGAAAGTCCACTCTGCTGGCAACTATGACATTGACAAAGTAACCCTAAGAGTTGATCCAGTAGTTCAGGATATGGTAACTTATATGAAAAGTGACATAACCTTTGACCAGAATGTGCCCTGTATAGTAAGGAAGTCATTCAATATTGTGCATGTCATAAACAAGGAGATTGCTTCTACATCCAGGGATGTCATTGTCCTCCTTTACTCAGCCGTCATAAGGTCAATCATTCAGTATAATACCCCCTTTTGGCATGTATCTCTCCAGGCTCATGCACCAATGGGAGTGCCTGCAGAGATACTGTACAAAAACAATACAAGGCCTAAACAATGTGTCATACATAGGCAAAATCCCATCTCTATATCTGATTCCATACAGACTGCTAAGAAATGGTGTGTGTTTCACATGCAAGGCATCCGCATGCCCATTACAGATGGACTTATTTCACATGTTTAAGTCAAATGGTATCTGAAATACTTGATCCAAAAAGCCTTTTCTGCAACATTAACATAATGGTTTGGAGGATGTGTGCATCTAGCAGTGATACTACTTCTCTGGATGAAATCCACATAAAACAAAGCTCATCCATGACCACAATCAATTGCAAATTGGATCAATGGATGTGAGATAGAAAATTTACTGCAGGACTTCCCCTGTACTACTAATGGACAGAGACATCTTAAAAATGATTCATCCTAATGCATGATTCCCCTCCAAATATTTATATTTTGGAATAGTAATGATTACTAAAGAAATATATAAATATAGGTCTTGGAACATATTATGGGGTAGGTTTATATTAAGAACCAAATGGGAAAACTGGCTAGGATTAAAATGACTTTCAAGGGCAGTTAGTCTACGCCTATGAACCTATAAGAATCAGTGACAGCCAATAATAATAATAATGATAATGATAATAATAATAATAATAATACTAATAATAGTAGAAGTAGTAATAATAATAATAACAATAATAAGGGACAAAGACTCCATCTCAGAGTGATTTTAAATATTGCTCTCATATACTCACAAAATTGCTACAATAACAATATTTTAGATTCATAGATTAGTACTAGGCTAACTGCCCTTGTGAGCCATTTTAAGCCTAGACAATTATCCCCTGTGAGATTCCAACCCTGTACCTTGGGTTTGTAAGGCAAACACCTTAACCATTAGGCCATCCTCCCAACCCCAGACCTTAAAGAAAATGTGTTGCCAGTGGAATGTCAAAGGCAAGGTTTGTCAGCATGCAATGACTGCAGTCTTATATGATTCACCATAAAACCCCAAATTTGAGTATGAACAGATCAAACAGAAGCAAAGTTAGGGACATTCTGCAAAATCAGAGTCAGTTTCAACTTGGTTTCACAAATGCAGCACCCACAGAATAAATATTGCATCACATTTCATGAAAATTCAGACTTGTCATGTAAAGGGAGACAGTAATCTGAGCAAACAATAAGAGGGCAACTTGCAGACCTAACATATTAGGCAAAGACAAGGGCATTGTGTAAATCACATACAGTTTCAAAAGTGTTTCATATGATTGACCAGAGAGAAAATATTCCAATTTATTACATTGAAAATGTACACTAACCCTTAATGCCTGACTTTAAACTTAGCACAAGATATCTCATCACAGCTCAGCTAGCCAACTTTTTGCTAAGAAAAAAAAAAGAGAAAATAAATACTTCAATTTATTTCACAGAAATTCACACTAGCCAGCCATTAATACAAGACTTTAAGCTGAGTGAATGAATACGATTAGTTGATTTCTACATCACAGTTAGCAACCCTCCCCCCAAAAAAACAATCCAATTAATTTCTCACAAATGCACACAAGCTAGCCCGTAAAATGTTCAAATGAAAATGACAAAATTATTGCCATGCTCCAAATAAAAACATACTGTGAAAAACTGAAAGGCTGCCAGCCCAGCTAGATAGACTTTTCTAGATAATTCTATGTTATTGTAAATATTAATAAAATCCACAGGCTGTTTCACAAATGTAAAGAAAACTGTGTTAAATGTTGAACTTCAAAAATGTAACCACAGTGCACTGTGTTGGAAGAAAGCTGCTTAAGTAATGCATTTTATGACTGTTTGATCTTAAAGCTCGGAGACAGAATGTCTGGACTAAGGAATTCATTCTATTGTTTTGAGACCAGAGTTAATTGCTAGATTGTACATGTATAATGTCTTTTACTGCTGTAGTTTCCTAGCCAGGTGCAAGATCAAAGATCTGTTAAAACTCCGAGTTTCTGTTAGTCTTGAAAATTAAATCAGAAGTGTCAATGATAATGTAATCTAAAATGAGTCAGCAATGATGTATTATCAGTTTAAGACTTTCTCAGAGAGAAAGAATTAGAGCATTTTGGATTTTGTCTGAAGAACATCCACTCACCAGTACTCTGCCTTTGCTCTGTATGTAAGTAGGATCTTAGACTCAGTGCTTCTCTTAGAAATCAATAGAAAATAGTAGGGTTAGTCTAGCTATTTCTATATTTATGTCAGAATATTCTACAGTGTTATTTTAAGCATTTTCCTGTGATCTCTGAACTCTTGACTAGCACTGTGTTGAAGTGAGGAGATTTGTCTTGTGTTTTTATTATTTATTATTAAATATTTTTAAACCTTTCAACTGTGGCTGTTTGGTGTAGAGATAATTTAAGCTCTAGAGTGCATTGCATGTATATAGTGATACTGTACAAAGCCACTCCATTAAGCCTTAAAAGTTCTGGTCACACTTACTAATATTGCACAGTAAAATTGGACACCCTTTGGGAATGGCCTCACAGTAGCTGATAAATAGGGGTTTTGGTGGCAGTGGATTACTACCTTATAACCTGGACAGAAGGAGCACAGCCAGTGAATCTGTGCTATCCTTCCCCAAGAGTGCCTGTGTGGTTGTATATAAATTATATCTCAAAGTGTGTGTGTGTGTGTGTGTGTGTGTGTGTGTGTGTGTGTGTGTGTGTGTGTGTGTGTGTGTGTGTGTGTGTGTGTCAGCTACTTGGGCAGGGACATGAAGCACTGGTTGTACAGAGAGAGTCATAGTCATATAAATGTGCACTAGCTAGTCTTACTGGCAGGACTGGCTAAGGACTCTACTCTATAGCTGTGCCAGTGGGGATTCTTACTGGGGATCTGGAGAGAAAGGGAGAAACCAGCCCCAGACTGACTGTGATCTCTGTGAGATCTTAAGGGAAATCGTACTTTACTGTGAGTATTTGTTATTCCCTTCCAATATGGATGTCCCTCACTGGTGTTAGTGGTGAGGATTGAGGTTCCTTGCTTAATGGGTCAGTGCACAGGCGTCACACATATACATATTCATATTTAGTCATATAAATGTGCACTAGCTAGTCTTACTGGCAGGACTGGAAATGAACAAGTGAAAAAGGCAAGTTACTTTAATCCAAAACTCAGCTAGCTACTATCCACCCCACCAAAAGAAAAGTGCAGTGCATGTTTGAGGGATATAATTGTGCTACTTCCTCCATGCATCAGTTTCTACACATTCCTTGGGATTCAATAAAGCTGAAACTCTGTATTGGCATAGTGGTATGGCTCCAACATGGAGTTCAGAGCCTGTGCGATCCAGTAAACAAGGCTGGGGGCATGCACAAGCCTCCCAGCACTATTCCATCACAGATGCAACAGCATAATGCAAATCACCTCATTTGTTGGTGAAAACCATGCAAATGAGGTGAATTTGTCATCCAGGAAGCAGACAGGCATCCATGTTGGAGCTGTGTCCGCAGCAGAAATGCATGCAGTTAGTAACCATGCACATTTCTGCAAATAAAAAAGGGGGCATGACACCTCAAAGTATAGCATGTATTATGTTCATTAGGCATGTCAATGGCCCAAACTATGGCCATTGGCATGCCAAAGTGTTGCAAACTTGCAAAAATCAAAAGTTTTTTTTGGCAGATTTAGGCGGAGCGCAGTGGTGCACATACGTGATTGTGCAGAAAATAAAAACAAATGAGTAAAAAGGCAATTAAATGTCAGTAAGTTTTTCATTATAGTGGGCAGCGTGCAGACTCAACATTGACAGGTAATAGTGGTTGCTAAGGACATAGGCTTTGGTGTAGTAGTGTAACTAGGATATAAACCAGTAGGGGTATGTAAATGATCTATATTTATTGAATAGCAAAATGGGAGACTGTATCCATGGGTACCTAACCATGTAGGAGCTATAATGTGGTGGTGTAAGGAATAGAAGCAGCTGACATGAAAAGGGGATGTGTCATGCTTTGTGTAAGCACATTCGAGCTCCATGGCTTCTATTTACACTCAGCTAAGCACAGCTAAGCAAGGGGGTATGTCTGAGGTTGCTAAGCTTTGCTTAGTTGGTTCAAGAAATGATGAGCATGTTTGTGTCCAGGGGAGGGCCTTTTCTGCTCAGCAATATTTACACTAGCTGAAACAGTTTCTGTGGCACACTGTGGGGCTTAAGAGTTGGAAATTGGAGAAAAACAAAATGAAAAATAGCAGAATAAAGGTAATTTACTACAAACAATACAGCTGACAGGTGGAATGTATCATAGTCAGGCAATCACACAGGCAACACCTGCAGCACACCAGTAAAAAGTATGCAACCACCTATCCATCTGGTTTTTCCAACAAACTCTGCACCATCTGTGTACACACTTGGGACTTTTAACTGACAAAATGATAGGGGCTGCTGCTGCTGCTTTGTGACATCTGTATGTGCTACAGACTGAGGACAGTCATGAGGAAAATGCTGACAACTAGCCCAGATCGAGGATGAGAAGAATGTTCAGATCCAGGGTAACCTTCCGGGGGCTACATGATCTGGAGATATTATAGCACTACAGGGTGGACAGAGACATACTTCAGCAACTCACAAAACTCTGCCGGCCTCACCTCAGACCCAGAGCCAACAGAGGGGAACACATCCCAGTTGAAGCAAAGGTATGCATAGCCTTAAGAATACTAGCTACAGGTACTTTCCAAAGACCTACTGGAAACATCATGGGGGTCTCACAGGCATCTGCATCCAGGGTACTTCACCAGTTCCTGGATGCCATGCTACCCACATGCCGGTGAGCACATTTATTTCCCCAGCACACCTGAGGAGAGGACCAGCAATATGCATCTCTTCTACCATGTAGCAAACTACCCATAAGTACTGGGTGCCATAGACTGCACTCACATCCAGATCAAAGAACCACCCAGTTAAGATGGTAGAGTGTACATCAACCACAAGGGCTATCACTCCATCAACTGCCAGGTCATGTGCAATGCCCAGGGTATTATCGTGAATGTGTGTGCTGGGAGCCCTGGCAGCTATCATGACTCACACATCTGGCATGTCTCACAGCTGTATCAGGCATTTGCCAGGGGGGACATCCCATATGGTCATCTGGTGGGTTATGCTAGCTATGCACCGGAATCGTGGATGATGACACCCATCACAAATGCACACACACCCACTAAATAATGCCATAATGAGGCACATGCACAAACTAGAAAAATTATAGAGCATGTGTTTGTGATGCTCAAGTCATGGTTCCACTGCCTTAACATATCTGGTGGAGTCCTGCAGTAGTCTCCAGCCACATGTGTGCACATGTTAATAGTATGTGCCATGCTACACAATATGCTCCTGCAGAAACAGCTGTGACAGAAACATCCCAGGTAAGGAGCACACATACCCCACCATTGCCAAGGTTTCTGGAGGAGGAACCTCCTGAGCCTGCCCTGTAGGCAGATGTAGGCATGCCCAGTATGCCCTGGCCTTGGCAAAGAGGCAACACATAACACATACACTGACACCCTAGGGACCCAGGTACTGACACATCTCTCCGACTTGCACACACAGTAAAATGGATGCCACACATCACAGTACATGCACCTTACCATGTATAGACTGTATACTGTGTGCATCTGACAGAGTCAGCCCTCAAGCACCATCTGCACAACTGCTGCAGGCACAAGGTAAGTCACTGTACTTAACAATAGATGAATAGAGTAGTATGTTGTTGGTAGCATTTCTAAGGTATCGCTGCATGTATGCAAGGGAATGGGGTGGCCTAGCAGCAGACAACTGACAGCTCTGTGGGACAACATGAAATGATCACACAATACTGGCTTCCCCAGAGTATGCAGTAGTCCCCTAGGTGACAAAACTCACTGCAGTGTATGTGGAGGACTAATAAACTGGGGGGTGGGGGTCATAGGTCACATGCATGGATGTCAATGTTGGGCCCCATACTCACCCCTCAGCCCTCTCCCAGCAAGTCAGCCATAGAAAACCATAAAAAATGTCTGGCAAAGGCCCACAAATAGGGACAATGATGAAAAATTCCTCTTATAGGCTTACACAGTGATATCACAGCAGGTCTTGCAGTTGCATGAAGTCTCTGAAGGGTAAGAATTCTGAAACTCATGTCTGCCATTACATTCTACCCTCGGTCTTTAGTGATATGCCAGTATTCTCCAAGACAGGCACAATACTATGCTAAATTAAACCAAAAAGTAAAGCCAACATATGCACAGTCTGTGCAAATGTGTACAGGTGACAGGTATGTCCCCCCAACACACCCCGTCCCCATAGATATGCAGTAACATGTATGTTTGTAGGGTAATAGCAGCAGAGCACACATTCCCAGGGCTGCCCTAATCAACTTGATAACTTGACGCACATCCACAATATGCAGGGTCAATGAGCTATGTATATGTGTAGTTAATACTGTCAGGAAGTGGGGAGCACTTACTCTTGGCTGTTGTGGCTTAGTAGCCTAGGTACAGTACTGTGGCTGGCAGGGTCCATGTTCCAAGACCTTCTATGCCAACTATTTTGCATGCAGCTACACCTACGGTAGGAGTTGTACGCACTGTCAAGAAGTCAATATCTGTCACTGCAGGAAAGCTGGACAAGTCAGGGACAGGGGGACACACATATGGACAGTACAAATCTCAAAGTAGCTTACACAGTGCCTAGTAGGACAGCAGGTACCTGAAAGTCAGTGTACTGCCAGGTGTTAAATTGCTACCACCTTACAATGTCAGCACTGACAAGTCACTGGCCACCATCCATACCCCTGGAATGACAGGCTGACAAAGAAGGATCACAAGTATGCCTCGTATATCTCTTCTGCTTGTCCTAACATTGCATTTGTCAAACTATGTACCAAACAAGAAAGGTTCATATCAAAACATCAGTGGAAGACAGTGGAGAAGCAGACATCATACCCATAAGAAAAAGCAAGCAAATACCAAACCGGTCTCCCAGCTGTCTATGTCTGGCAGAGCATTATTAACACCCTGTCCCCATGTGTGGGTCTGTGTCTGACTGTCATATATGGGCCTGTCCAGATGTCAGTCTGTGACAGGTTGACACCTAGGGCCAACATGTACCCTCATAATAACATAGCAACACAAACCGTCTGAGGTATTATCATTATGGATCATCATGGATTATCCTGGACCTCATTAACAGGGACATTGGCAAGCTCCAAATACTTGACCCACAGTCTGCCTTTCTCAAGGGGAGGTATGTCAGTGAACTCTTAATGACTTCCCTGAGACAGCCAACAAAGGCATGGATGATGGAAAGATGGTGCACTCTGGCCAGCTTGACATGGCCAAAATCCTACACACTATTTCCCACTTGGCAATAATACATGAACTCTGTCAACTAGGCAACAATCCATATGTTACCAGATGGGTAGCAAACTGGTTCATTGGTAGGACCCAAATAATCATAATATGGGTAGCCAAATCAAGCATTACTCCTGTACTGAGTGGCATGTACTTCTCTGAGTTTCAGGCCAAAAACACTGGCCTATGGCTGACCAAGTAGTCAGATGACTGCAAGCTGGGAACAGTCATCAATACCCAAAGTGATGTGGACATCCTTACAACAGGACCTCACCAAAACAAATGACTGCTGCCAGAAACATGACCTCAAGCTGAATGCCTGCAGATGCATCATCATCCCCTTTGGGGATACTGATGTCCACACATATTATCACATTAACAACAATGTCCTACATACACAATCAGTAGTGAGGCATTTGGCCACCCAGGTTTATAGCAACCTGAAGTCTGAGCACCCTGTTGCTTCCACTGTACAGAAATCTTCAGAGATGGGCCAACACAAAAGTAAGGATATCTCATCCAGGGACAAAGAGGTCATAAGATCCATGTATTCTAACCTTATAAGACTAATTATTTTGTACAATGGCCCCTTCAGCATGTACTTCACAAAGCAGATGCAGCAGCTAGAGAGACCACAGAGGTTCCTCACTGTGAGAATCCAGGACTCCAAACACCTACCCTGCACAGATAGGCTAACAGCACTGTTCCCTTACTCAGTTCCATACAGACTCCTCAGAGGTGACCTCTGTCTGGCATACAAAGCAATCCAGACCCTGCCTTGATGGGGCTGTTGCACATCTGGAAGTCAAGGCCCACTCGATCAACCTGAAGGAGCAGCATTAACCTGGTCTGTGATATCAATAGGGCTTGTTGGTGTGACAGATACATGTCCCACAGACTCCCCCATCTTTGGAAAACACACCCTGTCCACATCAGGCTGAGTGCCTCAATAACCCTTGTGAAGTGCTCCCTGTAAAAGTGCATGGGAAACAGAAAATACAATCCTGTGATTCCACCTGTGTCTTTGCTGGACAGGGGCTCTGGGTGCTGACATGTCTTAGCATGGGCTACACTCTCATCTGTGAGGGTTATAAGGACTTCAGGACCAATAGCCTAGTAACCTCATATCAACCTATCAACCTGTAAACAAATGTCTGTCACTGGTTCACCACATTACTACATACTGCTCTGCCACTGACATATCTGGAAATCACAGTACTTTGTGGAATATACCACACATATAATGGACATCTCTGCTCAGTAGAATTCACTCTGTGGGTCAATATTACATAATCAAAAATTAAGTTAGTCGAACTGGATTTAATATCGAAATTCACTTCATCAAGCTTCTGATAGTGAGATTGCAGTACAGTGAATATTGGAAAATTTGCTCTTTACTCACTGTAGTACGATCTCGGAGTTGCTATATTTAATTAGCGGGGCCATGGGGGAGTCGCAGCCCCCCCCCACAAACCAAGTTCGATGAAGTGAATTTTTACATTAAATCTGGTTCGACTATGTTAATTCTAGATTACATAATATAGACCCACACTCTGTACCCACACCCATACCTCTCAACCTCTTAGAGCAAGAAATCTGAACAAGGGCTTAAATAAAAGTGGAACAAAGGTCCAAAAATAGGGAAGATATCTAAATCATTGCACCCACAAACTTAGAAGTTGATGGAATAACAGGTTTCTCATTAGCATGAAGTTTCTGAAAGTTATGAAGTCTGAAACTCACAAGTTCTGTCATTATTTTCTAACTTCAGTCTTTAATTATATAATTTAAGGACTGAAATTTGCCAGCCAGCAAGGAAGGAAGCCAGCCAGGAAGTGGACAGCAAGCAAGGAAGCCAGCCAGCCAGCAAAGAAGGAGGGAAGCCAGCCAGCCAGCCAGCAAGGAAGCCAGCCAGCCAGCCACTCCAGCAGGTAGGGAGCCTGCAAGCCAATCCAGCAGGTACAGAGCCAGTCTTCCAGCCAGCCATTCCAGCAGGAAGGAAGCCAGTTAGCCCAGCGAAGACTGTGATAGTTGTAAGTATATAGTATTTTGTGGCTCTGGTTATTTAAAATGTGAATATTGTGCTTTATTTAAGTTTTTAATGCTTAGAGGTAAATGGGGGTGTAGTACACAGTCCCCGGGATTCATGAAGCTCGGCGCAAGGCCGGCGTAAGGCCTGCGCCGGCGGTGCATGGAATATCTGGCGCAGTAGCGCCATATACATATTAATGAGAGTGCACCGGAATCACAGACACGTGCGTAGTGTACGTGAGCGAGCCCAGGTAGGATGCGTCTGGAGGCGTGTCTAAGCCGGCATGAGGTGAGCAACCTAATGTGCTGACAGCCACGGTCCGCCCACAATAGTAATGGCAGCAGCCAGGTCCTGTGCAGAATGAAACGCACGTACAGTATGCAACATAGTCCCCGCCCCAAATTAACGGAGAAGCAAATAGAAGCCACGAAGGCATAAGTGTACCCGTCCAAGGAGCAAAGGATACGCATAAGACCGCGTTCGTCCCGCAATGCACTGTCAGTGTTTACACTCAGAGAAGGTGTACAGTCAAGATGTCAGCGCGCCACACCAACATAGGAGCAGCGACTAAGGACACCACCTGTCCCACTTTGGTTGAGACAGTCACACCATAGACAGTTGTGTCCCAAAACGTATTAGAAATGGCTGATGTGCTACGATTGTAGGACACAATGATATCCCGTATTTAATGTAATGGTAGCATGAATTGGTTATTTCTGTAACAGAAATACCTAAATGACACAAAAACAGAATAAGCAAGGAAATTGCCACAATAATAAGCATATTATTTAGGCAAGCAAGTGAATTTCTATGCTATATAGTGACCGCTTGTATGTGTCGGCCTGTAAAGTCAGATGTGAGTCCCGGAAATATCCCAGATCGGAAAATGGAAAAGGTGGAAACCCCAGTAGCGACATGGGCATGGTCACCAGGGTTACCTGCTGTCCCAATGTGCCATGGACAGTCCCTGATTGGACAGTCGTGTCCCTGCAACAATCATAAAATGGAAAATGACCTCCGATCCCCTGCCATAAATTCCCATAATATACATGTAAATAGTAGCATAAAACATATACATTACGGTATGGAACACAGACATGGCATAAGAAAATAAATAAGGAACCCAAACGCTTACAGAATAGGCTCATAGTATGGCAAACAAGTGAAGTTCTGTCTACTGCACTAGCCCTGGGTATGTGTAGTCCTGCAAATTTGAAGTGTCCACATAACATGCCCCACTATGGGCATTGGAAAAGGTGCCAACCATAATGGTCACAAGCAGTAGTGACAGTACATAGCCGGGTAGCTGTGCTGACATAACAACAGTAAGGAAGCAAGATACCTCAAACACAGGCAAACATGTGCATAGCAACATATCCCAGACCCAGCAACGTCTCTGTTGCATACACTGGATGGTGTATGATGAAGTGTAATATCCAGAAGCAGAACCCATGCATTCGGATGTACTACACAATAGCCTCATTGTACATGTCAGTCACACCCATGTATACCCCTGCACCCAAACCTGCTAGCATCCGTGTGCAGCTATACAACCACACACAATGTGCATACCTGAACTGTGGTAAGATGTTTGTGTTAGGCAATGCCACACGGGCAAATACGTACCCCACATGTCAGCAACCCACCGCAGGTACAGATATGTAAATGGCTGCATGTGAATGTGTCAGCAGAATGTGTACATCCGGCATGTAGTATGTACCCGTCCAAACCATCTAGGTTTGCATACGACACGGTGCACATAAGTGTACACATGTGGACAAGTCGGGTCGTTGGACCACTGCATCGACGATTATCTTTGCAGTGAAGTCGATCACATATAGCGGAACAGGTGCCTAACACACAGGACATCCTAACAGGGTGCTACAGGCAAAGAAGGGGAAACTGGGACATCACATGTGGAGATTAGCGTGGCTGGACGGACAAATACACACGGTCAAGGTAAAGGATGGAACAACATGCATATGGCTGGATGGATGTTGTTCGTAAAATATATAGAAACACATATGAAGTTCCAGTTTACACTCTAAATACTATATAATGTATTGAATTGTACCGTACAATATGGCAGCAGAACTAAGCCTGCATGTAATTGGTGAAGCTAAGCTGTACTGTGATGGAATTCTGAACCTGGCAGTAAGCAGGACAGCAGGCTCATGTCTGTCATCATTAATTATTTGCTGGGTTACAGAACAATAAATGTATGTACATGCATAACAGCACTCCTTCCCCAGATGAGGATGGCCTTGTGAGCTCAATGGAAGATAGCAGTACAACTCCCTACCAGAGAGACAAAGCAACGTATTAAGAAATTAACTGTCCACTGTATCGTAACAGTCTAGGGTCCTTGAAACAGCTACAATCACAAAAGGATACTGTAATGTACAAGGTGCCTTGCAAGGCTGTGTTATTCCCATGAGAAAACAATTTAAAAGCATGAGCCCAGCACCCACGTATGTATAGACTATTGCGGACTATAGTGATGGAAATGCCCTGTGACCGACCACGTCAGTAAGGTGGGCAAAAGCTGATTGTAAACACTATATAAAGAAACTGCTTACTGTATAGAGTCAGACAAAACTCTCATACTTGGACTGTACATTATTTAGCCTGCCTGTGTACACTACTAAAACTTTCCGAACCCGAGCCTCCTGTGTTATTGGCTGTCACTTAGAAAAGCCTACTGATAATTACAGTCTGGTTGTAACAACTTATTTCACATCGTGATCCTTGTAATCCGGAATTCCTTGGTAAGCTACAGGTCAGAGTGCATGGCTGGTTAGACATGTACGCTGGAGAATATGCATAAATGGTTCTTCTTGAATGAAAAGACCTCCGACTGAATTGTTGTGTGTAAAGAGGCTGTTTACTGTCTGATCTGTGGCTGAAAAGCGAAAACTGGATCCCAAGAAGAAAACGTGCAGCCTTAAACAGGAGGCCCAGGTAAGGAGTGTCTGCCTTTTTGTGTCTATTGTAGATCAGGGACCAGACTGCATTGTGTTTCTGTTAACAGTACTGATATCGGGTCGAAGACCTGCCCACATACTGTTAAATCTGAACATAGGTCAGGGGAACACACAGCAGAGTAAATAGTGAATGTAGACACTACAGTGGATACAGGGAAGGAGACACACGTGTTATGACAGAAGGGTACGTAGCAGTCGTGTAGAGGATATGGGAGATTATTGAAGCAACAGATCATGTGATCCGCGTTTGATGGGTGGCGTGAAGAATATGCAATCGCAGAGAGCACATAATGTGAGTTACGCAGCAAAATGGGGTAATAAATATGACATTGATGGTATATTAGGCAACATATCGTTACTGAAACATTGTAATGGCTGAAAATTTGATGCATATGTTCCAAGGTAAACACCTGTTCCAGCCTGCGAGGGATATGCCCTCTCTGGCCATAAATACTCTTGATCCAAAAAGCCTTTTCTGCAACATTAACATAATGGTTTGGAGGATGTGTGCATCTAGCAGTGATACTACTTCTCTGGATGAAATCCACATAAAAGGGGTGTTCAAAAGCTCATCCATGACCACAATCAATTGCAAATTGGATCAATGGATGTGAGATAGAAAATTTACTGCAGGACTTCCCCTGTACTACTAATGGACAGAGACATCTTAAAAATGATTCATCCTAATGCATGATTCCCCTCCAAATATTTATATTTTGGAATAGTAATGATTACTAAAGAAATATATAAATATAGGTCTTGGAACATATTATGGGGTAGGTTTATATTAAGAACCAAATGGGAAAACTGGCTAGGATTAAAATGACTTTCAAGGGCAGTTAGTCTACGCCTATGAACCTATAAGAATCAGTGACAGCCAATAATAATAATAATGATAATGATAATAATAATAATAATAATACTAATAATAGTAGAAGTAGTAATAATAATAACAATAATAAGGGACAAAGACTCCATCTCAGAGTGATTTTAAATATTGCTCTCATATACCTCACAAAATTGCTACAATAACAATATTTTAGATTCATAGATTAGTACTAGGCTAACTGCCCTTGTGAGCCATTTTAAGCCTAGACAATTATCCCCTGTGAGATTCCAACCCTGTACCTTGGGTTTGTAAGGCAAACACCTTAACCATTAGGCCATCCTCCCAACCCCAGACCTTAAAGAAAATGTGTTGCCAGTGGAATGTCAAAGGCAAGGTTTGTCAGCATGCAATGACTGCAGTCTTATATGATTCACCATAAAACCCCAAATTTGAGTATGAACAGATCAAACAGAAGCAAAGTTAGGGACATTCTGCAAAATCAGAGTCAGTTTCAACTTGGTTTCACAAATGCAGCACCCACAGAATAAATATTGCATCACATTTCATGAAAATTCAGACTTGTCATGTAAAGGGAGACAGTAATCTGAGCAAACAATAAGAGGGCAACTTGCAGACCTAACATATTAGGCAAAGACAAGGGCATTGTGTAAATCACATACAGTTTCAAAAAGTGTTTGATATGATTGACCAGAGAGAAAATATTCCAATTTATTACATTGAAAATGTACACTAACCCTTAATGCCTGACTTTAAACTTAGCACAAGATATCTCATCACAGCTCAGCTAGCCAACTTTTGCAAGAAAAAAGAGAAAATAAATACTTCAATTTATTTCACAGAGATTCACTAGCCAGCCATTAATACAAGACTTTAAGCTGAGTGAATGAATACGATTAGTTGATTTCTACATCACAGTTAGCAACCCTCCCCCCAAAAAAACAATCCAATTAATTTCTCACAAATGCACACAAGCTAGCCCGTAAAATGTTCAAATGAAAATGACAAAATTATTGCCATGCTCCAAATAAAAACATACTGTGAAAAACTGAAAGGCTGCCAGCCCAGCTAGATAGACTTTTCTAGATAATTCTATGTTATTGTAAATATTAATAAAATCCACAGGCTGTTTCACAAATGTAAAGAAAACTGTGTTAAATGTTGAACTTCAAAAATGTAACCACAGTGCACTGTGTTGGAAGAAAGCTGCTTAAGTAATGCATTTTATGACTGTTTGATCTTAAAGCTCGGAGACAGAATGTCTGGACTAAGGAATTCATTCTATTGTTTTGAGACCAGAGTTAATTGCTAGATTGTACATGTATAATGTCTTTTACTGCTGTAGTTTCCTAGCCAGGTGCAAGATCAAAGATCTGTTAAAACTCCGAGTTTCTGTTAGTCTTGAAAATTAAATCAGAAGTGTCAATGATAATGTAATCTAAAATGAGTCAGCAATGATGTATTATCAGTTTAAAGACTTTCTCAGAGAGAAAGAATTAGAGCATTTTGGATTTTGTCTGAAGAACATCCACTCACCAGTACTCTGCCTTTTGCTCTGTATGTAAGTAGGATCTTAGACTCAGTGCTTCTCTTAGAAATCAATAGAAAATAGTAGGGTTAGTCTAGCTATTTCTATATTTATGTCAGAATATTCTACAGTGTTATTTTAAGCATTTTCCTGTGATCTCTGAACTCTTGACTAGCACTGTGTTGAAGTGAGGAGATTTGTCTTGTGTTTTATTATTTATTATTAAATATTTTTAAACCTTTCAACTGTGGCTGTTTGAATTGTAGAGATAATTTAAGCTCTAGAGTGCATTGCATGTATATAGTGATACTGTACAGCCACCCATTAAGCCTTAAAAGTTCTGGTCACACTTACTAATATTGCACAGTAAAATTGGACACCCTTGGGAATGGCCTCACAGTAGCTGATAAATAGGGGTTTTGGTGGCAGTGGATTACTACCTTATAACCTGGACAGAAGGAGCACAGCCAGTGAATCTGTGCTATCCTTCCCAAGAGTGCCTGTGTGGTTGTATATAAATTATATCTCAAAGTGTGTGTGTGTGTGTGTGTGTGTGTGTGTGTGTGTGTGTGTGTGTGTGTGTGTGTGTGTGTGTGTGTGTGTCAGCTACTTGGGCAGGGACATGAAGCACTGGTTGTACAGAGAGAGTCATAGTCATATAAATGTGCACTAGCTAGTCTTACTGGCAGGACTGGCTAAGGACTCTACTCTATAGCTGTGCCAGTGGGGATTCTTACTGGGGATCTGGAGAGAAAGGAGAAACCAGCCCCAGACTGACTGTGATCTCTGTGAGATCTTAAGGGAAATCGTACTTTACTGTGAGTATTTGTTATTCCCTTCCAATATGGATGTCCCTCACTGGTGTTAGTGGTGAGGATTGAGGTTCCTTGCTTAATGGGTCAGTGCACAGGCGTCACACATATACATATTCATATTTAGTCATATAAATGTGCACTAGCTAGTCTTACTGGCAGGACTGGAAATGAACAAGTGAAAAAGGCAAGTTACTTTAATCCAAAACTCAGCTAGCTACTATCCACCCCACCAAAAGAAAAGTGCAGTGCATGTTTGAGGGATATAATTGTGCTACTTCCTCCATGCATCAGTTTCTACACATTCCTTGGGATTCAATAAAGCTGAAACTCTGTATTGGCATAGTGGTATGGCTCCAACATGGAGTTCAGAGCCTGTGCGATCCAGTAAACAAGGCTGGGGGCATGCACAAGCCTCCCAGCACTATTCCATCACAGATGCAACAGCATAATGCAAATCACCTCATTTGCTGGTGAAAACCATGCAAATGAAGTGAATTTGTGATCCAGGAAGCAGACAGGCATCCATGTTGGAGCAGTGCCCGCAGCAGAAATGCATGCAATTAGTAACCGTGTACATTTCTGAAAAAAAAAATCGGGGGGCATAACAGCTTAAAGTAAAGCATTTATTATGCTCAGTAGGCATGACAATGACCAAAACTGTGGCCACTGGCATGAAGTGTTGCAAACTTGCAAAAATCAAAAGTTTTTTTTGGCAGATTTAGGCGGAGCAGTGGTGCACATACGCGATTGTGCAGAAAATAAAACAAATGAGTAAAAAGGCAATTAAATGTCAGTAAGTTTTTCATTATAGTGGGCAGCGGTAGACTCAAATACATTGACAGGTAATAGTGGTTGCTAAGGACATAGGCTTTGGTGTAGTAGTGTAACTAGGATATAAACCAGTAGGGGTATGTAAATGATCTATATTTATTGAATAGCAAAATGGGAGACTGTATCCATGGGTACCTAACCATGTAGGAGCTATAATGTGGTGTAAGGAATAGAAGCAGCTGACATGAAAAGGGGATGTGTCATGCTTTGTGTAAGCACATCTGAGCTCCATGGCTTCTATTTACACTCAGCTAAGCACAGCTAAGCAAGGGGGTATGTCTGAGGTTGCTAAGCTTTGCTTAGTTGGTTCAAGAAATGATGAGCATGTTTGTGTCCAGGGGAGGGCCTTTTCTGCTCAGCAATATTTACACTAGCTGAAACAGTTTCTGTGGCACACTGTGGGGCTTAAGAGTTGGAAATTGGAGAAAAACAAAATGAAAAATAGCAGAATAAAGGTAATTTACTACAAACAATACAGCTGACAGGTGGAATGTATCATAGTCAGGCAATCACACAGGCAACACCTGCAGCACACCAGTAAAAAGTATGCAACCACCTATCCATCTGGTTTTTCCAACAAACTCTGCACCATCTGTGTACACACTTGGGACTTTTAACTGACAAAATGATAGGGGCTGCTGCTGCTGCTTTGTGACATCTGTATGTGCTACAGACTGAGGACAGTCATGAGGAAAATGCTGACAACTAGCCCAGATCGAGGATGAGAAGAATGTTCAGATCCAGGGTAACCTTCCGGGGGCTACATGATCTGGAGATATTATAGCACTACAGGGTGGACAGAGACATACTTCAGCAACTCACAAAACTCTGCCGGCCTCACCTCAGACCCAGAGCCAACAGAGGGGAACACATCCCAGTTGAAGCAAAGGTATGCATAGCCTTAAGAATACTAGCTACAGGTACTTTCCAAAGACCTACTGGAAACATCATGGGGGTCTCACAGGCATCTGCATCCAGGGTACTTCACCAGTTCCTGGATGCCATGCTACCCACATGCCGGTGAGCACATTTATTTCCCCAGCACACCTGAGGAGAGGACCAGCAATATGCATCTCTTCTACCATGTAGCAAACTACCCATAAGTACTGGGTGCCATAGACTGCACTCACATCCAGATCAAAGAACCACCCAGTTAAGATGGTAGAGTGTACATCAACCACAAGGGCTATCACTCCATCAACTGCCAGGTCATGCAATGCCCAGGGTATTATCGTGAATGTGTGTGCTGGGAGCCCTGGCAGCTATCATGACTCACACATCTGGCATGTCTCACAGCTGTATCAGGCATTTGCCAGGGGGGACATCCCATATGGTCATCTGGTGGGTTATGCTAGCTATGCACCGGAATCGTGGATGATGACACCCATCACAAATGCACACACACCCACTAAATAATGCCATAATGAGGCACATGCACAAACTAGAAAAATTATAGAGCATGTGTTTGTGATGCTCAAGTCATGGTTCCACTGCCTTAACATATCTGGTGGAGTCCTGCAGTAGTCTCCAGCCACATGTGTGCACATGTTAATAGTATGTGCCATGCTACACAATATGCTCCTGCAGAAACAGCTGTGACAGAAACATCCCAGGTAAGGAGCACACATACCCCACCATTGCCAAGGTTTCTGGAGGAGGAACCTCCTGAGCCTGCCCCTGTAGGCAGATGTAGGCATGCCCAGTATGCCCTGGCCTTGGCAAAGAGGCAACACATAACACATACACTGACACCCTAGGGACCCAGGTACTGACACATCTCTCCGACTTGCACACACAGTAAAATGGATGCCACGCACATCACAGTACATGCACCTTACCATGTATAGACTGTATACTGTGTGCATCTGACAGAGTCAGCCCTCAAGCACCATCTGCACAACTGCTGCAGGCACAAGGTAAGTCACTGTACTTAACAATAGATGAATAGAGTAGTATGTTGTTGGTAGCATTTCTAAGGTATCGCTGCATGTATGCAAGGGAATGGGGTGGCCTAGCAGCAGACAACTGACAGCTCTGTGGGACAACATGAAATGATCACACAATACTGGCTTCCCCAGAGTATGCAGTAGTCCCCTAGGTGACAAAACTCACTGCAGTGTATGTGGAGGACTAATAAACTGGGGGGTGGGGGTCATAGGTCACATGCATGGATGTCAATGTTGGGCCCCATACTCACCCCTCAGCCCTCTCCCAGCAAGTCAGCCATAGAAAACCATAAAAAATGTCTGGCAAAGGCCCACAAATAGGGACAATGATGAAAAATTCCTCTTATAGGCTTACACAGTGATATCACAGCAGGTCTTGCAGTTGCATGAAGTCTCTGAAGGGTAAGAATTCTGAAACTCATGTCTGCCATTACATTCTACCCTCGGTCTTTAGTGATATGCCAGTATTCTCCAAGACAGGCACAATACTATGCTAAATTAAACCAAAAAGTAAAGCCAACATATGCACAGTCTGTGCAAATGTGTACAGGTGACAGGTATGTCCCCCCAACACACCCCGTCCCCATAGATATGCAGTAACATGTATGTTTGTAGGGTAATAGCAGCAGAGCACACATTCCCAGGGCTGCCCTAATCAACTTGATAACTTGACGCACATCCACAATATGCAGGGGTCAATGAGCTATGTATATGTGTAGTTAATACTGTCAGGAAGTGGGGAGCACTTACTCTTGGCTGTTGTGGCTTAGTAGCCTAGGTACAGTACTGTGGCTGGCAGGGTCCATGTTCCAAGACCTTCTATGCCAACTATTTTGCATGCAGCTACACCTACGGTAGGAGTTGTACGCACTGTCAAGAAGTCAATATCTGTCACTGCAGGAAAGCTGGACAAGTCAGGGACAGGGGGACACACATATGGACAGTACAAATCTCAAAGTAGCTTACACAGTGCCTAGTAGGACAGCAGGTACCTGAAAGTCAGTGTACTGCCAGGTGTTAAATTGCTACCACCTTACAATGTCAGCACTGACAAGTCACTGGCCACCATCCATACCCCTGGAATGACAGGCTGCCAAAGAAGGATCACAAGTATGCCTCGTATATCTCTTCTGCTTGTCCTAACATTGCATTTGTCAAACTATGTACCAAACAAGAAAGGTTCATATCAAAACATCAGTGGAAGACAGTGGAGAAGCAGACATCATACCCATAAGAAAAAGCAAGCAAATACCAAACCGGTCTCCCAGCTGTCTATGTCTGGCAGAGCATTATTAACACCCTGTCCCCATGTGTGGGTCTGTGTCTGACTGTCATATATGGGCCTGTCCAGATGTCAGTCTGTGACAGGTTGACACCTAGGGCCAACATGTACCCTCATAATAACATAGCAACACAAACCGTCTGAGGTATTATCATTATGGATCATCATGGATTATCCTGGACCTCATTAACAGGGACATTGGCAAGCTCCAAATACTTGACCCACAGTCTGCCTTTCTCAAGGAGGTATGTCAGTGAACTCTTAATGACTTCCCTGAGACAGCCAACAAAGGCATGGATGATGGAAAGATGGTGCACTCTGGCCAGCTTGACATGGCCAAAATCCTACACACTATTTCCCACTTGGCAATAATACATGAACTCTGTCAACTAGGCAACAATCCATATGTTACCAGATGGGTAGCAAACTGGTTCATTGGTAGGACCCAAATAATCATAATATGGGTAGCCAAATCAAGCATTACTCCTGTACTGAGTGGCATGTACTTCTCTGAGTTTCAGGCCAAAACACTGGCCTATGGCTGACCAAGTAGTCAGATGACTGCAAGCTGGGAACAGTCATCAATACCCAAAGTGATGTGGACATCCTTACAACAGGACCTCACCAAAACAAATGACTGCTGCCAGAAACATGACCTCAAGCTGAATGCCTGCAGATGCATCATCATCCCCTTTGGGGATACTGATGTCCACACATATTATCACATTAACAACAATGTCCTACATACACAATCAGTAGTGAGGCATTTGGCCACCCAGGTTTATAGCAACCTGAAGTCTGAGCACCCTGTTGCTTCCACTGTACAGAAATCTTCAGAGATGGGCCAACACAAAAGTAAGGATATCTCATCCAGGGACAAAGAGGTCATAAGATCCATGTATTCTAACCTTATAAGACTAATTATTTTGTACAATGGCCCCTTCAGCATGTACTTCACAAAGCAGATGCAGCAGCTAGAGAGACCACAGAGGTTCCTCACTGTGAGAATCCAGGACTCCAAACACCTACCCTGCACAGATAGGCTAACAGCACTGTTCCTTTACTCAGTTCCATACAGACTCCTCAGAGGTGACCTCTGTCTGGCATACAAAGCAATCCAGACCCTGCCTTGATGGGGCTGTTGCACATCTGGAAGTCAAGGCCCACTCGATCAACCTGAAGGAGCAGCATTAACCTGGTCTGTGATATCAATAGGCCTTGTTGGTGTGACAGATACATGTCCCACAGACTCCCCATCTTTCGAAAACACACCCTGTCCACATCAGGCTGAGTGCCTCAATAACCCTTGTGAAGTGCTCCCTGTAAAAGTGCATGGGAAACAGAAAATACAATCCTGTGATTCCACCTGTGTCTTTGCTGGACAGGGGCTCTGGGTGCTGACATGTCTTAGCATGGGCTACACTCTCATCTGTGAGGGTTATAAGGACTTCAGGACCAATAGCCTAGTAACCTCATATCAACCTATCAACCTGTAAACAAATGTCTGTCACTGGTTCACCACATTACTACATACTGCTCTGCCACTGACATATCTGGAAATCACAGTACTTTGTGGAATATACCACACATATAATGGACATCTCTGCTCAGTAGAATTCACTCTGTGGGTCAATATTACATAATCAAAAATTAAGTTAGTCGAACTGGATTTAATATCGAAATTCACTTCATCAAGCTTCTGATAGTGAGATTGCAGTACAGTGAATATTGGAAAATTTGCTCTTTACTCACTGTAGTACGATCTCGGAGTTGCTATATTTAATTAGCGGGGCCATGGGGGAGTCGCAGCCCCCCCCCACAAACCAAGTTCGATGAAGTGAATTTTTACATTAAATCTGGTTCATATGTTAATTCTAGATTACATAATATAGACCCACACTCTGTACCCACACCCATACCTCTCAACCTCTTAGAGCAAGAAATCTGAACAAGGGCTTAAATAAAAGTGGAACAAAGGTCCAAAAATAGGGAAGATATCTAAATCATTGCACCCACAAACTTAGAAGTTGATGGAATAACAGGTTTCTCATTAGCATGAAGTTTCTGAAAGTTATGAAGTCTGAAACTCACAAGTTCTGTCATTATTTTCTAACTTCAGTCTTTAATTATATAATTTAAGGACTGAAATTTGCCAGCCAGCAAGGAAGGAAGCCAGCCAGGAAGTGGACAGCAAGCAAGGAAGCCAGCCAGCCAGCAAAGAAGGAGGGAAGCCAGCCAGCCAGCCAGCAAGGAAGCCAGCCAGCCAGCCACTCCAGCAGGTAGGGAGCCTGCAAGCCAATCCAGCAGGTACAGAGCCAGTCTTCCAGCCAGCCATTCCAGCAGGAAGGAAGCCAGTTAGCCCAGCGAAGACTGTGATAGTTGTAAGTATATAGTATTTTGTGGCTCTGGTTATTTAAAATGTGAATATTGTGCTTTATTTAAGTTTTTAATGCTTAGAGGTAAATGGGGGTGTAGTACACAGTCCCCGGGATTCATGAAGCTCGGCGCAAGGTCGGGCGTAGGCCTGCGCCGGCGGTGCATGGAATATCCGCAGTAGCGCCATATACATATTAATGAGAGTGCACCGGAATCACAGACACGCGCGTAGTGCACGTGAGCGAGCCCAGGTAGGATGCGCCTGGAGGCGTGTCTAAGCCGGCATGAGGTGAGCAACCTAATGTGCTGACAGCCACGGTCCGCCCACAATAGTAATGGCAGCAGCCAGGTCCTGTGCAGAATGAAACGACGCACAGTATGCAACATAGTCCCCGTCCCAAATTAACGGAGAAGCAAATAGAAGCCACGAAGGCATAAGTGTACCCGCCCAAGGAGCAAAGGATACGATAAGACCGCTCGTCCCGCAATGCAGTGTCAGTGTTTACAGTCAGAGAAGGTGTACAGCCGCATGTCAGCGCGGCGCACCGGCATAGGAGCAGCGACTAAGGTCACCACCTGTCCCACTTTGGTTGGGGCAGTCACTCCATGGACACTTGTGTCCCAAAACGATTAGAAATGGCTGATGTGCTACGATTGTAGGACACAATGATATCCCGTATTTAATGTAATGGTAGCATGAATTGGTTATTTCTGTAACAGAAATACCTAAATGACACAAAAAACAGAATAAGCAAGGAAATTGCCACAATAATAAGCATATTATTTAGGCAAGCAAGTGAATTTCTATGCTATATAGTGACCGCTTGTATGTGTCGGCCTGTAAAGTCAGATGTGAGTCCCGGAAATATCCCAGATCGGAAAATGGAAAAGGTGGAAACCCCAGTAGCGACATGGGCATGGTCACCAGGGTTACCTGCTGTCCCAATGTGCCATGGACAGTCCCTGATTGGACAGTCGTGTCCCTGCAACAATCGTAAAATGGAAAATGACCTCCGATCCCCTGCCACGCAAATTCCCGCAATATACATGTAAATAGTAGCATAAAACATATACATTACGGTATGGAACACAGACATGGCATAAGAAAATAAATAAGGAACCCAAACGCTTACAGAATAGGCTCATAGTATGGCAAACAAGTGAAGTTCTGTCAACTGCACTAGCCCTGGGTATGTGTAGTCCTGCAAATTTCGAAGTGTCCACATAACATGCCCCACTATGGGCATTGGAAAAGGTGCCAACCATAATGGTCACAAGCAGTAGTGACAGTACATAGCCGGGTAGCTGTGCTGACATAACAACAGTAAGGAAGCAAGATACCTCAAACACAGGCAAACATGTGCATAGCAACATATCCCAGACCCAGCAACGTCTCTGTTGCATACACTGGATGGTGTATGATGAAGTGTAATATCCAGAAGCAGAACCCATGCATTCGGATGTACTACACAATAGCCTCATTGTACATGTCAGTCACACCCATGTATACCCCTGCACCCAAACCTGCTAGCATCCGTGTGCAGCTATACAACCACACACAATGTGCATACCTGAACTGTGGTAAGATGTTTGTGTTAGGCAATGCCACGCAGGCAAATACGCACCCACATGTCAGCAACCCACCGCAGGTACAGATATGTAAATGGCTGCATGTGAATGTGTCAGCAGAATGTGTACATCCGGCATGTAGTATGTACCCGTCCAAACCATCTAGGTTTGCATACGACACGGTGCACATAAGTGTACACATGTGGACAAGTCAGGTCGTTGGACCACCGCATCGATGATTATCTTTGCAGTGAAGTCGATCACATATAGCGGAACAGGTGCCTAACACACAGGACATCCTAACAGGGTGCTACAGGCAAAGAAGGGGAAACTGGGACATCACATGTGGAGATTAGCGTGGCTGGACGGACAAATACACACGGTCAAGGTAAAGGATGGAACAACATGCATATGGCTGGATGGATGTTGTTCCAGAAATATATAGAAACACATATGAAGTTCCAGTTTACACTCTAAATACTATATAATGTATTGAATTGTACCGTACAATATGGCAGCAGAACTAAGCCTGCATGTAATTGGTGAAGCTAAGCTGTACTGTGATGGAATTCTGAACCTGGCAGTAAGCAGGACAGCAGGCTCATGTCTGTCATCATTAATTATTTGCTGGGTTACAGAACAATAAATGTATGTACATGCATAACAGCACTCCTTCCCCAGAGGAGGATGGCCTTGTGAGCTCAATGGAAGATAGCAGTACAACTCCTACCAGAGAGACAAAGCAACGATTAAGAAATTAACTGTCCACTGTATCGTAACAGTCTAGGGTCCTTGAAACAGCTACAATCACAAAAGGATACTGTAATGTACAAGGTGCCTTGCAAGGCTGTGTTATTCCCATGAGAAAACAATTTAAAAGCACGAGCCCAGCACCCACGTATGTATAGACTATTGCGGACCATAGTGATGGAAATGCCCTGTGACCCACCCTGCCAGTAAGGTGGGCAAAAGCTGATTGTAAACACTATATAAAGAAACTGCTTACTGTATAGAGTCAGACAAAACTCTCATACTTGGACTGTACATTATTTAGCCTGCCTGTGTACACTACTAAAACTTTCCGAACCCGAGCCTCCTGTGTTATTGGCTGTCACTTAGAAAAGCCTACTGATAACTACAGTCTGGTTGTAACAACTTATTTCACATCGTGATCCTTGTAATCCTGAATTCCGTTGGTAAGCTACAGGTCAGAGTGCATGGCTGGTTAGACATGTACGCTGGAGAATATGCATAAATGGTTCTTCTTGAATGAAAAGACCTCCGACTGAATTGTTGTGTGTAAAGAGGCTGTTTACTGTCTGATCTGTGGCTGAAAAGCGGAAAACTGGATCCCAAGAAGAAAACGTGCAGCCTTAAACAGGAGGCCCAGGTAAGGAGTGTCTGCCTTTTGTGTCTATTGTAGATCAGGGACCAGACTGCATTGTGTTTCTGTTAACAGTAGTGATATCGGGTCAAGACCTACCCACATACTGTTAAATCTGAACATAGGTCAGGGGAACACACAGCAGAGTAAATAGTGATTGTAGACACTACAGTGGATACAGGGAAGGAGACACACGGTTATGACAGAAGGGTACGTAGCAGTCGGTAGAGGATATGGGAGATTATTGAAGCAACAGATCATGTGATCCGCGCTTGACGGGTGACGGAAGAATATGCAATCGCAGAGAGCACATAATGTGAGTTACGCAGCAAAATGGGGTAATAAATATGACATTGATGGTATATTAGGCAACATATCGTTACTGAAACATTGTAATCCCTGAAAATTTGATGCATATGTTCCAAGGTAAACACCTGTTCCACCCTGAGAGGGATATGCCCTCTCTGGCCAGCCGTGTCCTGTAAATAAACCGAACCAAATGTCCTGATATCTCAGGACAAACATTTCCCAGATATATATCAAAATGGTAGCATAAAACAGTAAATTTGTATGTGGAACAGCAAAATATAATAATAAACAGAATAAGCAACTGAAATGCTACAACAATTGGTCGCTCACCTGGCAAAACGTGAATACCTGTCCTATGTACTGGCCGTGGGTATGCATTTTCCAGGCAAATTACACGCTCAACACTAAAGTCCCACATTGTGCATTGGGAAAGGTGGCAGCCCTAAGATGTGCAGGCGACAAAACAGCGACAATTGGGTATCCGCCATGCACACCGGTGGACTGAGGGAGTGTACCAAGGGAATAGAACACTACAAATGGCTAAGCATCATACGTACACAGAGAAGATCATAATACAGTAGTACCGACCGCCCCCCCCCCACAACACCCCACCACCCCAGATACCACATGCAGGATATTAAGGCGGGGGGCAGGCTAGTCCCCACACCGTATCCTGTGGCAACAGAGGTAGCATAACGAACAAATGTAATAGAAGCTATTGAAACCACATCCCGAACACGTAACATACCTAGGGACACCCGAGTAAGAACACAGTACTAAAACAGAGTGAGGATATCTGTCAATTAATTGAAGTACCGAACCATCATGCAGGACAGGAAGGCCAGGACCCAACCCCAGAAGCGTATAGACCGTGGACACCAGAAGATATCTGCAAAGTCATAGAGGGAATTTCATCCACAAAGTAATCGCTATTCACCATGCAATACCCCTGTATCTCCTGATCAGAAACCAAAAGGGGAATGGCGGATGGTACAGTATGTATAAGCTGTAAATCATGTAAGAATACTTAGGGTAGCGTTGGTGCCAGACCCACACACTATATTCAATGCTATGAACATGCCACAGAAGTATCTTACCGTGGTACATATAAGCTATGCTTACTTTGCAATACCTATACATCCACATAGTCCGTATTGCTTTGCTTGTACAGTCAGGGTGACAGATACAGCCATACCCGGCTATCGCTGGGCTACTGTGAAAGTACAACGATATTCTCACAGGGATGGCTAGCTACATTCCGTGTCAACTCCACCCGGGCCAGTCAAGCTCCACTTTAATTGATGATATTCTGCTTGCGGCCCCTACCCAGCAGCAATGTATGGAAGATACAATAGCATTATTGAGATAATCAGCAGAACAGGGACATAAAGTAAGCAAGCATAAATTGCAACTACAGAGAATACAGGTCAATTACCTGGCATATCTGGTATCCAAGTAGGGTAGAACATCACATGACGATAGGAAGGTAGCAATATAATAAGCACCCAAGCCAACTAACAAGAAGGGAATGATGTCGTGTCTGGGCCGACTAACACATGTTAAATCTGGATACCAAACAATGCTGTGGAATCCGCTGTATTGTTTGCCTTAACCTTTAATACACCTATGGCAGCACAACACATAGTACAATCGGATTACAGTAGCAGAAACAGCGTTATGCAGACTAGAACGATTGATAGCCTCAACAGCTGTAGTAGGTCTCGTGAATAATCATAACACATGTTGTCAGACCGTAGATTGTAAGCGGAGATATATGACGTCAGTCTTGATGCAACAGCAGGGAAGTAAGCAACGCTAAATAGCTGACTACTCATTGCAGTTGGACACTGTGGCATGGTCAGTGCCACATTGTGTACAGGCAGTTGTTGTAGCACCCATGGCAGTACAGGCCCGGGCCGTAATGTTACTAGACCACCCTCTCACTGTGAGAATGTGTCATGCAGTTGCGATCAATCTGCTGCAAGAGAAGATAGAATTCCTGACTCGTGCTAGACATTTGTCATGTCTGACCATACCACTGAGTCAACCTCACATGGTGATTGAACGCTGTACAACATGAAACCTATCAACGCCACGCCTGACACCTGTGTATGGCACACCACACAGTTGCCTATACGAAATGGATTAAATAACTACACACAGACATGATAACACTGATATACCCTTAGATGATGCAGAGGTGACAGTTAATGTGTACGGATCATGTAGACAGAGTCCTACAGGAACGAATGAAGTAGTTTATGCAGTAGTTATTGATAATGACACTGTAGACGGCCAAACCCTGCAGCATAACGTGTCTGCTCAAGCAGCAGAATAGATAGCTTTAACACGTGCTTGTACTGTAGCGGAAAATGATGTGTGGACATATGTCCCGATAGTCATTCTGTTGTCTGTGCAGTGCATGTTTATGAGCAGCAGTGGAAGAATAGGGAAATGATAACATCCACCGGTAAACCGATTAATCATGCGCATACGAACCTGAATGCATTAGACTACATGCAGTTACCCACTGAAGTAGGTAATTGTAAATGTGCAGGGCATAGAAAGCAACAGGATAACAGTAGGAAAGTTGAGGCATGAGCTCATGCACCTGCAAAACAAGCAGCGCCACAGTTGGAAAGTGTGTGTGTGAATGAGGAATGACAAACCTCAGACTGTTTAGATGTAGAAACTGTACAAACAATGCAAACAGCATCTACGAAGACAAAAAAGCCGACGTGGTTATGACGAGGAGCAATGCTTGAACACGGACCGCACATATCCACAGTGATAAAGCCAATATTAACGCCTAATATATTCAGATATGCGGCTTTGTGGAGCCACGGTAGAGACATGTCTCAACAGGGGATGGTACATTTGGTTAACAGAATACCCCTAACATACGGAATTACGAACCACATACAAACCTCATGAGCAGCGTGTCACGCTTGCCGAGATATCATGCACAGGGAGTATTTAAACCGAAGGGAGTGAGTTTACCTACACCACCCTAACTGCTCCGCATTATTTGTATGGAATTCATACATTTGCATAAATGTGAAGGGAACAAATACTGTTTAGCGATTACACATATATATAATCAAAATGGGTAGAAGCATTCCCAACCAGTAATCCGGATGCAGCAGCAGTGGCAAAGGTGCCAGTAAAATTAAGTATCCCTAGATCTGGCATGCTGTAAAGAAGCTACAGTGACAATAGAACACATGTAGTTAACCAGACAATCACGCTACCTGGGGTATTACTCAGACACCATGAATGTCAATTGCATGTACAACCCACACTCAGCACGACTGCTGCCGCCATAGAATGGGATCCCGAGAAATAAGTAGAGGAGTTTGGTGGGTGACATCCAGACGAGTTACATGAGCTGTCTACCTCTAGCATTGCTGAGCATGACAACAGTTCCAAATGTAAAGTGCTGCACCCACTTCAAGTAGTATGTGGAATGGCATATCATGTGCCAGAGTGGAAAGCTGTCATGCCTGCAGAGCCGGAGGTCGATGACTCAGTAGTAGGTGACATGAGAGGATTGTTAACTAGTAACACTGTTCTTCAGTTAAAGTCTGTTACAGATAAGAGCAAACGAAGACGGAAGCATAGCTGACACCAGTATCCTGTGTGTATGTCACTGTTATCCAAAGAACATTATTGCCAAGTGGACAGTGCGAATGTCTGTACCGGTACTGTTGGCAACGCCACCGCAGTAAAGTTTGCAGAGAGGTCGTCCTGGGTCCACCTCACATTTCTCAAACTGGTAAAGGATATCAAGTCTGATTGACATCTTGTAGCTGATATACCAAAGAGCCCGAATCACCCGGCAAAGACTGTATAACAATACAAAGCAACCCCAAAGACATTTATGTTTGCTGTCCTAATGATTATACACCTATTAACCATGTTTGTGTTTACGCCACAATTTCGGACCTTACCTGCATATAACTACACGGATACAAATACTGATACGTGATGAACTGGCCACAGAGTGTCTTCCACACTTCAACAGATACCTAGGCATGATGCGTGTGCATATAGAGACTAGGAACACTTTAAATTGCTGTGTTTGTACTGCCATACCTACATCATATGGAGGACTTCCGATGCATGTTGTCCCCTTGGGGATAGATTGAGACTTGTGAATATCTACACTTTGATACAGGTTCTGTGAGATCACAGGACAACGTGGCAATGTACTTACCTGTTACACAAAAAGGAATTGTATGTTATCATAAACATGGTACAGTTTCAGTTGGTGGGAGTATTTGTAACATAACTGTGTCTTACGAATGTCATATAACAGCCAAAGATCACAGTACTACTTGTAGCACCATTCCTAATTTGTATTGAAACATCATGAGAATAATGTTGAAGGATGTGCAGAAACATCCTGAATTGTATAAACAGTCCTCTGTTAGAGACAGGAATTTGTTACATGCAGAGGTAACCCGCATCAGTAATAAAGTAGAATATAGTTATGTTGTTTGTGGGAAATAAGCATAGCAATGGTTACCTGGGAATTGGTCCGCAGTTGTTATTTGGGTTATCTGGCTCCAGTCACATGACATACTGTACAATTGCCTGTGGGTGCGAAACGAACTATAACACATATAGCTCAAGAACTGGGAACACAGTCGAGAAACCTACTAATCCAGTGGGTGAAATGGAAGCTGTTCTGACATGTCAGTCCTCTGCAAGAGATAAAGGAATACCGATTCATATGGACTTCAGTGACAGCGACACAACCTGGGCTGGAACACCGCCAGCTTCTGGAGTAGTGAAATCAATCAGGAACAGAGGAAGTTATCAAAACTGTCGGAGGAAGGATGAATGTGACTTCGCCTCCTGAACATGTGACTGATGAACTGCATGCAATGAGAACTGTTGTGTCACAAAATGTAATAGTGCACGACTGCACCGTGGCGCTGAGAATTGGTACGTGCGCTTACTGAAGAAGATCGCTGTGTCCAACTACCACATGAAGAGACCAAAAGCAACGCCCACCTACAGGTAATATAGCAGGTGTCATCCATGGCGGAACCAGGCCCAAACCCACTGCCGAACCATTTCCACAAACCATTGGGTGGATGGGGTCAGTCATACTGAATATCATGATTGCCATTTGTGTTGTTCTGCTCATATTGGGAGCATGTGTCTAGTGCGGATACTGTGCATGTAAGTATTAGTCAGGACTCTGGCAACATACCTGTACCCGAGACTATGTATCAAGACCTGTAGTGGTATTTGTCAATAGAAAATGCAATCCTACTTGCAATGTACATCAAATTACTTGCCTAGTTAAACGCTCCACAGAGGAAGACGCCAGGAATGAAATAATGTTGTATATGTCTCTGGATAGAGTAGAAGCAATCAAAGGAGGGAGAATGTTAGCAAAATACATATTTAAACATAATATGACGTGCAACTTTAGAAGCTAATAGTGTATAATGCATATTATTCTACCTGACAATATAGCAGTACAGCTTCTCATGCATGTAATTGCTTGTAGTGTAGCTGCAGTGTGATTGAACCCTAACCCTAGCAGTAACCAGTGCAGCAGGTGTATGTCAGTCAGCATTAGTCATCTGCTCGGTTACAGAATAATACATGTATGTACAGGTATATCTGTCATCCTTCTACTGAGGAGGATAGGCTTTGAGCTGTAACACAGAGTACAGCTGCTCAGCAGAGAGACACAGGAACCTAGTAGGACACGGAGTGAGGACTGAATATGAACAGTGTTGGAACCGTGTCAGAGCAGAACTTACCAAAGTACAGTCTAACTGAATATGTGGCTCGCAAGGTTGGGCTATCCTCATGGGAAAACATGTAATAAGTATTACCTGAGCACTGTTGTAGGAATACAATGTTCTGTACTCTAGCAATGTAAATGCCTTGTGACTGACAACATCATTAATGTGTGCAAAAGATGATAGTATACAGAATGCTCATACAGATGTAACATGTATAGAGTTGAACAAATGTCTAAACTTTGACTGCATACTCCTTTGCCTCCTGCTGCACAGTAATAAAATGTTATTAATCCCAGCTTCCTGTGTTAATAAGTGTCATGTTGAAAATACGAATGAGTGTTACAGTTTGATTTAAAAGACTTAATTGACAGATGTTTACGCTCTAGCATTGGAATAGGTCAAGACAAACATCACAATGTCCATGTGTACCACATACACACAGCCAGTAACACGCAGTAGTAGTGCATGAAGGCATACATGACTGTGGGAATAGTACAGGACATATGGCACGTGCCAAGTGCAGATGCATGACACAAACACCAGGATGGGTGTCCCTGCAAAGAGGAACATGTGCCAACTACACCTCCCACAGATGTACTGGCAATAAAAACACATGGCAAACACACAGACACACTACTGTCCAACACATGACTGCAACGGAGCCTGGTCAAACACCAACATGAAGCATGCACAAACAGGGACTTGAGTAATGTTTGCCTTAACACCCCCATAGGCCAAAGAAGAATAGAATGGACATATGCATGTAATGCTGTGAAGGATGTGTGGTAGTCCTCAGTATCACAGTGTTAGGGACACAGATACACTGTCATCAACTGTGACGATGTGCAACGTACACAGCATACCTGCATGTAATACAGAGGACAATCATGTGCCACAGAAATATACAGTGGCGAAAGACTATAGTGGATAGACAATTGTACATGTGACAAACTATGAATATAGGTTCACACGTCCATAGGTACAGGGTAGGCCATCGCCCCAGGCCCAGCCATAATACTACACCATAGTTAGGATGACTTTGCCAACCTTCTGTGCTTCAGATGAAATACCCATGATATTGCTGTATCTCCGCCAAGCAGTGATAATGATGTAATCCCTGGCCTATACCTGCAATTCTCCATCCAATGGACAACATAGCTGCGAACAAGGCTAGGAAGGATGTCTGTCTCACATGTACTGTGATGTAGATCCACAGCATAATGATTGTCTGGGTGATATATGTGTCACCCAAACACATCCCATGAATGACCGTGACAAGGTAAATGTCACCTGCCCTAGTGATTCTGAGGGATGCGGATACAGTAGGTGAAGCATACACATGACATATGGGTTGACATGGCCTTGTATGTCAGGCACAGGTCAACACCAAACAGCAGGTATGTGACGGATGTGGCAGGGGTCCTACATGTGGGGCAGCATTACACAAAATGGTGTCATCCTGCATCTGTACAACGATCAACCTATGTGGGCTTCCCAGCTGCTGTAGGTGTATGGTCAGATACAGTCTGAATGGGGCAATGTAGTAGATCATAGGTGTAACACGAATGGGTACAAGGAACAATGACCTAGCCTGATGTAGATGTGAATCCCTGCACCAACAGGTGGGCAATGTAGAAGACCCACACAACCACGATAGCAACGCAGTGTGTGGAATGAATGGTGACCGCCCAACACTGTCCCCTGATTCCTGGTAATCACCCCTGTGCTGAGTGGACAGCCACCTATATGCTGGACAGGGTGACCTAGTACTTCCACAGGTATGATGTTGCATGACGTTGCATTTAGCTGTGGGACATGTCCCTGGCAGCAGCTATGCATACCTGGGAGGCCCCTTCAAGGGATATCTGTGTCAGATGTCTGTCCCACTATGGCACCTGTTTTGCAGTTATCTACAAACACTGTTGCCCATAGCACCCCTGTGTGTGCCTGTACCGTGAAGATGTAGGTGTATGACAGGAGTGCACACATGGAAGGGCCCCATGGGACACCACTTCTGACAGGCAGTAGGTCTGATATGCTGCCAGCAACTATGACCGTGTGGGTTGTGTCACATAGACAGTTTACAACACATTCTGTGATGTGCGTGTTCACATCCCAGCCAATGGGTTTATCAACGATACCTGAGGGGGGTAATGTGATGAAGGGCTTTGCCAGGTCGAGGTAGGCTGTATGGACCGCAACACCCCATCAGTGGCCTCGGCGACTGTCCTGAAAATGTCAACCATGCTTTAAAGGCATGCAAGACAAACCGTGTGTGAGGCAAAGTAAGTATGTCCCCTATGCAGTCATGTACGAGCCACAGTATGATCCCTCCCCATGTCTTTGCAGATAGGTCTCCTCAGGGTAATGGGACAGTAATAACCAGCCTCAGTGGAGGTATTGGCCTTCTGACGGGACTACAGCTGCCATGTGACACAACCTGGGTACCCTACCTGAGGTGAGGCTACAAAGAAATAGCTGTCCTAACTGTGGGTCCAATTCATAACCGAGATAGTGGAGTACACAGCGGGTCACCAGCTGGTCTCATCGATGCTATGTCCACTACCCTGGAGAGAGCATGTCCCACCTGTGTGTCACAGAACATTTGGTGACCACAAACCAGTGGTACACACATCTCCTCATGTGGGGAGGGTGTGGAGATGTCCTCACTGGACTTGTCAGCCTGTATGTTGGCAATGTGTGTATGTTGAGTAAACCCCACCTCTATGTGAACCCAGTCAGAGCATATGTGGGACTGAGCTCCCAGGTGTCCAGCATAGCAACTGAAGGTGGTATGATTGTTAGCCAGGTCCATGTAGGTATATCTGTGGAATGTGCCCTGGACTATTTCATGACAGTGTGTAAGTCTACACATATGATGACCAAGGGTGTCACACCTCACAAGGTGTCTGCTCCACCTTGTAGTAGCCACCTCCTCGTGTTGTACATTTTGTGTATGGCTGGGGTACACCACACTGGATGCTTGGCATTGGTACAGTGAACCACAGTTGGGTAAGTGAATGACTGGCTCATGCAGTCCTGTAGGTACTGGTAGATGGCAATGTGATTGATGCAGTGGCTGCCGCACCATCGACCACTGGCTCAGGGACTTTAAAGGAGCCCCCAGTACGGCGCAGTATTGTGTAGTCTGCCTCTGAGCAAGCAATGTGTATGGTAACTGGCAACACTCACAGCAACGGATGCCAAAAGCAGAAGCCAATGTCCAAATAACATAGATCAACTTCTGCATGACAATATGTGTTATCATACATGTATTGACATGTGTCTGCCAATTACAATTGGAAATGGCCGTAAGACTGGCCTAAAGTTCCCATGATGTACACAGTCTGGGGTGTTGTTCCGACAATAAAGTGGCAATACCTCCCAATCGTGACCTCTGGGTATGGTATGAAAGTGGTTGTTAACCTGCAACATTGGATGTATAGCATTGGTTTCTGGTGTCGGAAGACATGGTTCCTGTAGCACAACACAGTATGGGTAGTCAAGCACACATACACGATTGCTGAACACACAGCATCAGTGAAACCCACTGCTCACAAGGACACAGTCCGACAAGCTCTACACTTTACATATGCACAGTGGTGTCCATTGTAGGACCCAAAACTTGTGGAAAGAATCGAATAATGTTTTATTTCAATGCGTACCTGAAATCATTGTCGTCACAGGTACACATATGCACCGCAAGCGTGTTTAATGTTGCTGATAGCTGTCCATGTAATGCAGCACAGATGCACAGAAATACCCAGGGTACCGGGTCCATAGAACTGCGTCCACATCACAGTTCCGCACACATGACGGATGTGTAATGGGTACTGTAAATTGTTGCAGTCAAGGGATTCTGGGTATGTAGACGCTGTGCTCGGTGTTGTTTCGCAGGCAATCCTTTCTCCCGCCCCGTGGGAGGGATGTGTGCGTAGCACCTGCCTTACTCTCCGCTAATAATGCAAACCATACTCCGGAGAATGCTAAATGTAGGTGTGGAATGTGTACAGCCCTATACTAGTGTCCAGTAGGCAATTGTCATGGATGGACACCCGTATGGCCAGGATGGCACCCACAACTGCAAACCCGGGTAAATGACATAGCCGCTGTAAGGCATAACACAGGAAATACACATAGGGACTACAGTTGACATTCCACATACAAAGCCGACCCTCGTGCCAACACCGGCGATACAGCACTCAGTCTGCCAGCAACAGACTGAGGAGCACCCGCCACCGCACAGCGGAACAGATGTGCGACCTGTGGAACACATACTAATGGCACACACACAACGACAAGTAGGATATGTAAACTATGGCATTCCCACCTATGAAGACAACATGGTTAAATGAATGCATAGGTAAGCAACATGTTCCGGTGGTGTTATATTGGAAATACAGTGACGGATATGTCCCATTGGGATGTCTGCGGTTAATATGAAGCAGTTGCTAACCAGCATCTTTGGATGTATGTCATTTGTCCACAGTAGTAGATCACCTGGTTATGTAGCACCATGTGGAATGGGTAGTCCAACAGACATCCGCGATTGCTGAACACACAGTATCAGTGAAACCCACTGCTCACAAGGACACAGTCCGACAAGCTCTAAACTTTACATATTGACAGTGTTGTCCATTGTAGGACCCAAAAATTTGTCTAAAGACAGGAATGCCGCCTTCTTTCAACACTTAATTGAACTCATTGTCGTCACAGGTACACATATGCACCGCAAGCGTGTTTAATGTTGCTGATAGCTGTCCATGTAATGCAGCACAGATGCACAGAAATACCCAGGGTACCGGGTCCATAGAACTGCGTCCACATCACAGTCCCGCACACATGACGGATGTGTAATGGGTACTGTCAGTTGTTGCAGTCAAGGGATTCTGGGTATGTAGACTCTGTGCTCGGTGTTGTTTCGCAGGCAATCCTTTCTCCCGCCTGGGAGGGATGTGCGTAGCACCTGCCTTACTCTCCGCTAATAATGCAAACCATACTCCGGAGAATGCTAAATGTAGGTGTGGAATGTGTACAGCCCTATACTAGTGTCCAGTAGGCAATTGTCATGGATGGACACCCGTATGGCCAGGATGGCACCCACAACTGCAAACCCGGTAAATGACATAGCCGCTGTAAGGCATAACACAGGAAATACACATAGGGACTACAGTTGACATTCCACATACAAAGCCGGACCTCGTACAACACCGGCGATACAGCACTCAGTCTGCCAGCAACAGACTGAGGAGCACCCGCCACCGCACAGCGGAACAGATGTGCGACCTGTGGAACACATACTAATGGCACACACACAACGCCAAGTAGGATATGTAAACTATGGCATTCCCACCTATGAAGACAACATGGTTAAATGAATGCATAGGTAAGCAACATGTTCCGTGGTGTTATATTGGAAATATAGTGACGGATATGTCCCATTGGGATGTCTGAGGTTTATATGAAGCAGTTGGTAACCAGCATCTTTGGATGTATGTAATTTGTTCACAGTACTAAATCAGCTGGTTATGTAGCACCATGTGGAATGGGTAGTCAAACAGACATCCGCGATTGGGGAACATACACCAGCAGTGAAAAGCACTGGGCAGGTGGACACAGTCCAGCAACATCTAACTTGACATATGCACATCGGTGTCCATTGTAGGACCCAAAAATTCTGTTCAGAGAATGCCTGCTAGCTTCCTGCATTACTCATGTGATCTAATTGTCGCCACCACGCCACAGGTACACATATGCACGCAAGCGTGTTCAATGTTGATGATAGCTGTCCATGAACTGCAGCACACATGCACAGAAATACCCAGGGTATCGGGTCCATTCAGCTGCGTCCACATCACAGTCCAGCACACATGAAGGATGTGTAATGGGTACTGTCCACTGTTGCAGCCAAGGGAGTCTGGGTATGTAGAATCTGGCCTCAGTGTTGTTTCGCAGGCAATCCTTTGTCCCGCCTGCGGAGGGACGGTGCGTAGCACATGCGCCACTCTCCGCTAATAATGCACACCATACTCCGGGAATGCAAATGCAGGTGTGAAATGTGTACAGCCCTATACCAGTGTATAGTAGGCAATTCACATGGATGGACAAGCGATGACTAAGATGGCACCCATAACTGCAAACCCGTGGAATTACACTGCCGTAGTAAGGCATTACACAAGTCATACACATAGGGACTACAGTTGACATTCCCCATACAACAAACACAGACAACCAGCCGATGAAGTCCAAAGCAAAGACGAGGTACTGTAGGGACCGACAGTGACCAACCAGAGCACACCAAGAATTAAAGTCAGTCACCATAGTCTATTGAGCTCACTTCGCCTGCTTCATAAGCAGACTTATTCAGACTACATACAATGCAGTCCAACCTACTACATTTACAAGCATTAATTGGTCAGTACATTAGATGTGCTAGGTACTAATTACATGCCTTAAAGGCAGACAAGCGAACAAACCTTACTTGGGTTACAGATCCCACACAGTGAGGACATCAGACATTGCTTCGATAGGTACAGTCTTCATCGGAAAATAGAAATATATGTACATATATGAAACATGAACCAACATAAAATGTTTTCCAAATGTCTGACTGTGTAAGATACATATATATGTCCTACGGATTGTGCCAATATATTAACAGAACTGCAGACACCTAGTAATATAAATGAACCATAATATATACACATAAACCGTATGATTATGACTACTGTAAAATAGACCAACGAAATGTAAAGATTCACAATGTGCTAATGTAAATATTCATTTAGAAGGTTACTTAAATAAATCAATTCAGACATCCATGTGTAAATACTAACACAAGGCCAGCGAGGTGCTTGCCCTCACATGTACTGGGATGTCGCTCCACAGCATAGTGAGTGTCTGGGTGATGAATCCGTCCCAACAACACGCTCGATTAATGACAGTGTCAAGGTGTACGCCAGCTGCCCTTGTGGTTCTGAGGGATCTAACTTATTTACGGAAGCATAGTCATCAGATCTGGGTTCGACTTAGCCGTGCATGCCAGGCACGGGTCACCTCTGGGCAAGTGGTATGCAACTGTATACAGCTGGAATTCTTTCAGTCGGTCAGTATAACACATATACCTGAGACCCTGCATCTGTTTGTCGAAGAACTGTTGGTGCCTTTCCAGCTGCTGCAGGTGTTGGGTCAGATACATTCTGAACGGGCATTGTACCCAATCATAGGTCTATTGAGTGATGAGTACAAGGACAATGACCTCCCTGATCTAGATGTGAATCCCTTCATGATGATGTGGGCAATGTGGAAGGTCTACCTAACTATGTTAGCAACATGTGTGTCTAACGAACGGTTAACAACAACACGTGTCCCCAGATCACTGGTAACCCTCTCTGTGCTCAGTGGATTGCCACCTATATGGTAGCTCGGGGTAACCTTGTTCTTCCCGAAGGGTATGCCTATGCATTTCCTGGCATTTAGCTGTAGGACATGTCTCTGGTACCACTTATCCACATCTGTGAGGCACTCCTGAAGGATATCTGTGTCAGATGTGTGTCTGACTTTGGCATCCGGTTTGCAGTCATCTGCAAACATTGTCACCCATAACCCCCCTGTGTATGCGTGTACATTGGAAACGTAGATGCTGGAAATAGTGGACCCAGGACTGAGCCCCATGGGACACCACCTGTGACTGGCTGTGAGTATGACATGGCGCCAGCAACTATGGCCATGTGTGTTCTGTGACTTAGCCCGGTTGCAACCCATATGGCGATGTATGGATTTACATTCAAGATGACGGGTTTATCAATTATACCCGAGGGGGTATTGTGTCAAGGCCTCTGCCGGGTTGAGGTAGGCTGTATGGACAGCTTTACCCTCAGTAATGGCCTTGGTGACTGATTCTACAAAGTGAAACACGGGTAAAGATCTTGATCTGACTATGACCAATCTAAACTGGGTTGTATCCAAAGTATGCGGTACCCCTATGTCTTTATCTATGTGTCCCATTATGATCCATCTCCATGGCTTTGCAGATAAGGCTTGTCAAACTAATGGTATGGTAATAACCAGGGTCAGTGGAGGCACCATCTATGTGGAGTGTGACTACAGTCGCCTCTGTGCTACTACTCAGGCACGATCCTGAGGTGAGGCTAGGATTAAACAGCTGTCCTAAGTGTGGGTTAAATTCCATAGAGTTCCTGGAGTACACAGCTGGGACACCATGTGGACCCATGGATGCTGTGTTGACTGCCTTGGGGCTGGATGTGGGTAATGCTGGACATACCCACGGCAGACGTGGCACGCTCCCGAGTCCGATGCCCAAGGGACCACACACATAGCCGGCCTTAGGCATAGGCCAAGTAGGTAGCCGCCTAGGGTGTTGCTCTACCGGGCACCTTTCCAGACTCTATTTGGTGTAGGTAGACCAGGAGGGGGTAGCGGTGATGTATCGGTGGCAACTTCTGCCTAGGTCACCACTTACCCTAAGGCCACTCTTCCCGTGGGTAATACAGCAGTACCCACACCCAGACGCGGGTCATTGCTAGGGTCATTGCTAGTATGGCACATCATCTATGTAAGGAAGGAAACCATATATCCCCAGACATAATGGCACAGCATAATGCCTGTTCGCCGACCAAAGGCAGACATACGTCACCCGCGGCGGTGCGGACGCATCGCGCGAGATGTCCGTTAACAATGCCGACATTGTCTCGCTTTGTGAAACAAACTCCACAGAGACATTCAATAATAGACAACGACGGACAACCCGATGTCCTCGTGTCTGAGCTGTTCAACCTGTTACGCCATGTTAAATGTGTGTAGCACAGCGAACCGGGCCAAACAAAGCAACGGACATGTCTGTGGCTCAGTGAAAGTCGTCACGCAATGTTAAACCCTTGAAATATTGCGACACAGGCCATACATACGGAGGGTTAGTAATGAAAATTGGTTAGTTAGATCAGACCGTGTGCAATTAGTATAACGAGATCTACAACGGATACACCCGCCAATCGGCGCACACGGTTACGGATAATTGGGGGGGGGGCCGTGACATGGTACCATGGACACGGACAAAACGTGCCCATGTGACTCATCTAACATTCATACAGGGTCAGGGCAGTCCCGCACAGTGGGCGGCCAAGACCAAACCCAAAGCACCACAGCAACACCCTGACAATCGAAGGCCTGTATGCGTATGGGATATAAGCAGCTGTAATCTGAACAGCCCTGCGGTGACGACATATGCATCCTGGGCCATGAGCGAGGGGGAATTAGGAATGTTCAACATGCAGTACCGCACCTTTCCCAGCAGGAGAATGGATGCCTGTGACGCGGCGTGTGCGGGGGATATGTAAATGTACATAGGTACCAAGGGTATGCATATTAATGAGAACGAACAGCTAACGGCACTGGTCACAGTAACCGCCAAACGTGAATGCAGTCACGCTGAATTACGACTATAGAACATATAGATGTGCACGTACGTAAAGCGCCCATGCTGCAAAGACTGTTACATATATAAAGCTGTAAGTGCTTTCTGCACACGTCCGCCAACCGGATCAGACATATGTTACCGAATAGTCACAAGTAACGCAAAACACGTAACCACACAGACACTGTAAACATATATAAACGGACTACGGATATGCATGCGCGCGCGTAACCCACAATCCGGACATGCGAGTGTGTGCGTGTGTGATCCAGTGGAACCAGGGAAGGTTACGGATGTCTCCTCCACACGCTACATTCATAATTGTCAAATATATGCTTAAATAGTACTTATTGATTCCATGCTTTGTTATCGTAATGCTACTATTATACACATTGATATACAATAACCTGATCAACACACTACATTCTAAGGTGCACTCTCAGCAATTATCAACTATGTGTCCGGATACTGATTGTATTTACCAATATTGTATATATATTAACACATTGTTGCCGTATTATTGTTTCCATGAAGTAAGGCATGCAACACTGATATGTATATGTCACGTTATAATCAAGACTTGGAGCACTGTCCACCTAACTATGAGCAGGTTTATTGATTATTTCGCTTAAACCGACTCTGAAGGAAGTGTATAAGGGACGGCTATGTCATGCATTCCGCATCGACGGTGCCCCATGTTAGTAGGTGAGAGAGCTCAGTATCCTTTCACTGTGGAGTCTATCGATTTGACAGTGTCTGTTTCTGCCGATATATGTTCCATAATGTCGCTTATGAAGATGGGCAGGACGCAAGGTTTGCTGTATTTCCGCATACTGGCACGTGGATATAGATAGGCCATGTCATACAAACGATGGGTAGTCAAGCAGACATCCACGACTGGGGAACATACAGCGGCAGTCAATACCACTGGCCAGATGGGGACAGTCAAACACGGTCTACACTTTACAATGCACATCGGTGTCCATTGTAGGACTCCAAAATTACGACGCTGCTCCTATACACCGAGATCGGCCAATCAGAATACTAACCGTGACTACGGCACAGCTAGACATATGCACCACCAGCGTGTTTAAGGTTGATGATACCTGCCCATGACATGCAGGACATATGAACAGAGGTCCCCAGACTGCCGTGTCCATACATGTGCGCCCATATCCCAGTTCCGCACACATGAAGGATCTGTCATGCGCACCGTGGGGGCTTGCAGCCATGGTATCCTGGGTATGCAAAATGGGGCTCGCTGTTGTTTGGCAGATAATCCGCTGTCCCGCCTGCGGGAGGGCTGCGGTACAGGACGTGCCTTAGTCCTCAGTAAGGATGCAAAGCATCCATAGGGTAATGCTAAAGGCATGTGTGAAATGTGTTCAGCCCTACATCAGTGTCCAGTAGGCATTTCCCAAGGATGGACAAACGTACGGACAAGATGGCACCCATAATAGCAAACCTGGTGGAATCACACAGCCGTAGTAGGGCATGACACAGGACATAAAGATGGAAACAACAGTAGATAGATCCCGAAGACATCCATCCTGCCGCGTAATCCCAGCGCATACAGCAGCGAAGGTGCTATCAAGTATGTGGGGATCACCCGCCCACTCTGCGGAACATACCTGCGACCTGTGGAACACATATTAGTGGGACACCGACGACGCCAACAAGGAAGGTCATACTATTGCTATGATATGGCGCACACACACATAAACGACTTACTGTCATGAATAAATAGGTTCTACATGTACCGCTGTGTTATACTGACAATACAGTGGCGGATAGTTCACAATGGTACCTGTGAGGATTATCTAAAGCAGTTGCCAACCTGCAGGACTACAGTAACACCCTATGGGTAAATTGTGGAAGGACACGGGTTACGAAAGCACTACATAATATGGGTAGGCGGACAGACATCCGGAATGGGGAACATACGGGCGGCAGTCAAACCCACTGGCCGAATGGACACAGTCCAACATGTTCTAAACTTTACATATGCACATCGGTGTCCATTGCAGGACCCAAAAATTACTCCTTAAGTAAGTGTGGGCAACATAGTGTGAACCGAAGAGGTGACAGCCGTGACTACGGCACAGGTAGATATATGCACCACAAGCGACTTCAAGGGTGATGACAGCCGCCCATGAAATGCAGGACATATGAATAGGACCCCCCAGGCTGCTGCGCCCATACACGCACGCTCACATCCCATTTCCGCACACATGAAGGGTGTGCAAGGGTACTGTCGAGGGTTGCAGACATGGGATCGTGGGTATGCAAATATGGGTGTCGGTGTGGATTGGCAGATGATTCCGCCCCGCCTGTGCGGACGTGGCTATGGCATATGCGCATTCGCAATACTAATACCGATCATCCACCGGAAATGGAGAATGCAGCTGTGAAATGTTGACAGCCCGATACTAGTGTCCAGTAGGCAGTTCCCATGGATGGACAAACGCACGCCAAGATGGCACCCATAGCTGCAAACCTGGGGGAATCCCACAGCTGTTGCAAGGCATAACCCAGGGAATACAGATACGGTCTACAGTACACACTCCCCATTCAAAGCAAGACCGCTGGGCAGATACCGCGCACACAACACTCAATGTGCCAGCACATCTATGGGGATCACACGCCCATACAGTGGAACAGATGGGTCACCTGTGTAAAGATACCAATGGCACAATCTCCACGCCTGCTGGGAATGACATAGGATGGTCAAACTATGGCTGACACCAAAGAAAGACATCCTTCGTGAATTAATAGGATTGATGTCAATACACCATGGCAAACACCCAATGAACAGGGAAGACTTGCTGGCACCCTATGGCCACAAACCATGTCACACATAGGTAGATGGAACAGTCAACATAAACATTTCGTCCACGACAGGTCGATATGGTATCCAAAGGTACTTCATAGACATGTATGCGCTTATCACCCGCTGGCCCCGTGAGACTTACACATAACATGGAAGTATCCAGGCTTTAAATGTCCACCCTTACACTTCCATTTGTCACTTTCTATGCGAGCAATGGAGATGTAGCCACAGCATAGAAAGCAGAGACGCATTGCTAACGAAACACACACATGTCAACATCACAGAAAGCATACTATGAACACACTTATTACATGATATTGTACTATGAAACACAAACAAACCAGCAACCTGCAGCAAGAATAGTCCCCGTAGTTCGACACAACACAAGTCTTCGTAACATTTAAACAGTTCATTAAAACATGCAACGCTGTTGTTTCCACAACGTGTGCAGGAAAAATGCTATGTCTAAGAATGTTCACAATCAACAATGTGAGTCTCAACATGATTTTAAATATCACACTGTTGATTGTGAACACTTTAACAATTTGCTTATTCAGTTGTATTTTCGAAAGCAACGGAAACACACACACACACAGAAGGGACGGGAGATGAACCTACGCCTATTTACATGAACTCAGTACAGTATGAAGCATTTACACAACGTGCTACCGAGTTAACTGACGTGAGCGCTGTCAGAGGCATACATGTAGGCTGCTGACGCCACCCGCAAGACAATATTTGGAAATAGCCAAGGCATGTGTTGCGGAGCGTCTAAAAGCATAATCAGTCGCAGAGGCAGCTGGAAACACACACACACAGAGACACACACACACGGAAGGGACGGGGGACGAACCTACGCCTATCTACATGAACACACTACTGTATGAAGCATTTACAGAACGCGCCACCGAGTTTACTAAACAGAGCGCTGTCACAGGCATACTTGTAGGCTGCTGACGTCACCCGCAAGACAATAGTTGGCAATAGCTAAGGCATGTGTTGCGGAGCGACTAAAAGCATAATCAGTCGCAGAGGCAGCTGGAAACACACACACACAGAGACACACACACACGGAAGGGACGGGGGACGAACCTACGACTATCTACATGAACACACTACTGTATGAAGCATTTACAGAACGCGCTACCGAAGTTTACTAAACAGAGCGCTGTCACAGGCATACTTGTAGGCTGCTGACGCCACCCGAAGACAATAGTTGGCAATAGCCAAGGCATGTGTTGCGGAGCCGCCTAAAAGCATAATCAGTCGCAGAGGCAGCTGGAAACACACACACACAGAGACACACACACACGGAAGGGACGGGGACGAACCTACGACTATCTACATGAACACACTACTGTATGAAGCATTTACAGAACGCGCCACCGAAGTTTACTAAACAGAGCGCTGTCACAGGCATACTTGTAGGCTGCTGACGCCACCAAGAAGACAATAGTTGGCAATAGCTAAGGCATGTGTTGCGGAGCGCCTAAAAGCATAATCAGTCGCAGAGGCAGCTGGAAACACACACACACAGAGACACACACACACGGAAGGGACGGGGACTAACCTACGACTATCTACATGAACACACTACTGTATGAAGCATTTACAGAACGCGCCACCGAAGTTTACTAAACAGAGCGCTGTCACAGGCATACTTGTAGGCTGCTGACGCCACCAAGAAGACAATAGTTGGCACAGCTAAGGCATGTGTTATGGAGCCGCCTAAAAGCATAATCAGTCGCAGAGGCAGCTGGAAACACACACACACACAGAGACACACACACACGGAAGGGACGGGGACGAACTCACGACTATCTACATGAACACACTACTGTATGAAGTATTTACAGAACGCGCCACCGAAGTTTACTAAACAGAGCGCTGTCACAGGCATACTTGTAGGCTGCTGACGCCACCCGCAAGACAATAGTTGGCAATAGCCAAGGCATGTGCTATGGAGCCGCCTAAAAGCATAATCAGTCGCAGAGGCAGCTGGAAACACACACACACACACACACACACACACACACACACACACACACACACACGGAAGGGACGGGGACGAACCTACGCCTATCTACATGAACACACTACAGTATGAAGCATTTACAGAACGCGCTACCGAAGCTTTACTGAGCAGAGCGCTGTCAGAGGCATACCCTACGTGAGTGGTATCATTTGCAGAGGCAATGCGCCCGATCGGGTGTTCGGACAGAGTGCGCAGTCACGCAGTCTGTTACCATCCTGTCGCCGACACCAACACGCTAGTGCTGCAGTCGAGAATAACAAGTAACTACTGATCAGTACATCACTGCATACTGGGCATGCTCAGACACTTAGACTCGCACAGGGCAGACATGCATACACATGTTGCGACGGCATGGGTGGCGGAATGTGGACCGTCAGGTGTGTCCAGCCACACAACAGAAACCTGGCCATGCCACAGACGCGGGCCGCTGCGTAGGGATACAGGCATGCACCCGGGTATAACTGCAGACGGGCGCTGTGCACTGTGCTGTGTGTCTATCTACACAGCTGCCTACTGGGCATGCCTCAGACACTTAGAGTCGGCACAGATCAGACATGCATACACATGGTGCGACGGCATGGGTGGCGGAATGCGGACCATCCTGTGTGTCCGCCATTAATTAACAGCAACCCGCCATGCCACAGACGGGCCGGTCTTGCTGCTGCGGAAATGATCTAGGTGCAATTAACCATGTGTGGTAGGACCTGGCCTATAAGTTTGTTGCGTGTGTATGCTACAGACAACCCCTCCCAAACACAGGATACCTTCACAGATGTCCTGAGGACACTGGTGAGTGGGCATGCTCTCAACAGCACCGTATTGGGTGAAATGAACCACCCATACATAGCCTGGGAACATACTCCATGGCACAACATTAGCACGCCAGGCAGTCCCAGGTGTTCACACCCCTGTCCACTGCTAAACAGCCATGCACCATACATACTAGGGGATGTCTGACAGTTCTGCCCATCACGCGATGGTGAGGATATGCCCTACACAGGATGTACAGCCCTCAATGGTGATGCAAGATTCACAGGCTGATGAATCTGCACAGGCTATATCACAGCAAATTTTTAACATTATGGAAAGGTACTCCTTGCCCTGGAACAGTATTTCAGCATATGGGGCTGATAATGCCAGTGTGAACTATGGGAGGAAATCTGGTGTATATACCAGATTAAAAGAAGTGCCCATCACTCCAGAAGGCTAACTGTGTTGCTCACATCATTCCCAATGCAGTCAAGAAAGCTGCAGCACAACTACCGTATGATGTGGAAGTATTTGTAATGAAACTTTTCAGTCATTTCTCAGGTTCTGCCACAAGGATCAGAGACTTGATAGACTTATTTGAGTTTTGTGGCATGGAATTTGAGAGTCTGTTAAGATATGTGCCATCAAGGTGGCTGTCACTACTGCCAGCTATTGAAAGAATAGTGAACAATCTCCCAGTGCTCCAGTCCTATTTCCTCTCCCAGGGAGAAGAGGAGACCCCCCAGCAGGTATGGCAGTAGTTTTCAGCTAATGAGCATGAGGAGAATCCATTGCCTATGCTGCCCCCAGTGCTATTTGCACTTTCTCTGTGCTGTTCTTGTGGATTTCAATGAACATATAAGTACATTAGAAAAATCAGCACTTACCGCCATGGAAACGTTTTATGTAATGGTCTCTCTGAAGCAAAAACTGCAGGCAAGAGCTGAAGGTACTTTCTTTGGAGGGAAACTTAGGGCACTTATGAGCACATTAGACAGCAGTTCTGCTAACAAACTGAAAAGAGACTTCATTGTGTTCTTGGAGACAGCAGTAAAGTACTTGGAACAGTGGTTTGATTATACTGAAAACAACTACTTATTTACACTGTCTAAATTATCTCTAACTGAGCCCTTTGCTTTTAACGACATACTCAGTGTGACCATTGCCCTGAGTCTGCAGGATGTAGATGAAGACCATCTTTTCTGGGACTACTTGGCAATTAAGCCCTTTCTTGGACAGTTATGTACACAAGCTTGACCCCAGGAAAAAAGTGGCTGAAGCTTTTCAGAGAAGGGCCTGAGCTGACTGCACTGTATCTGATAATTGCTAGGGTATTATCTATACAAACATTAAATGCATTTGCAGAAAGAGTTTTTTCTTTGGTGAAAAGTAAATGGACAGATGTGGGAAACCAATGTAGTGTGGACTTGTTAAAAGCCGAACTAATGATGACTATAAATTACCGGATGAAATGTAGTGACTTTTATTCAAATATTGTTTCAAACCGGACCCTTCTTCAAGCCATAAAATCAAATTCAAAATACACTTTTAAACAAAAGTGATTTAGTGTACTAGTGTGCAGTATGTAGTATTAGGGTGCAGAATGTAGTTTTGTGTTTTTCTTTGCTTTAGCTTTAATTTGCTAGTGTGCAGTATGTAGTACTAGGGTGCAGTATGTAGTTTTGTATTTTTCTTTGCTTTAGCTTTAATTTGCTAGTGTGCAGTATGTAGCACTAGGGTGGAGTATCTAGTTTTGTGTTTTTATTTTCTTTAGCTTTAATTTATAATAAAAACAGTTTTAATTATATACTTGGCTTGTGTGTGTGGTTTGCGGTATGGTTGGTTATACATTTTTTTACTTTTTTTAAATAAACAAGTCTCTGTTTAATGAGTAGTGGGTTTTTTAAAAGTTTTTTTAAAGTTTACTTACTGTTGCAACTCAGTAATGTGTTTTTTGCCGTAATGCTTTACTTCATTTAAATGGCTTGTGAGATTTTAGTATGCTATAATAACGTCACAATGTTGTACCCATAACTGTAATACTGTATCTCCTTTAACACCTCTGGTGATGTCATTGTGGGGGTGTGGCCAGTGTCATATTGGTCACACACCCTGTCCTACTGGCCACACCCCCATGTCCCACTTTGGCTTTGTTAAAAGGTGGCAACCCTAGCTCCTACACTTAGACAATTATGTCAGAAAATTTCTGCTAAAACAAACCCTGTTACACTAGCAACTTTCCACAATAATAAGAGCAATATTCACAGTATCTCCTTATGTTTAGCCTATTGCCCCCCCCCCATTTTGGCAGGCTATCTCCAGATATCTTGCACTAACAGGTTGAGAGGTATGGCTGTAGCACACAAAACCCCGGACTGGAGTACAACTATCTATGGAATGGAGTCCCACTCTTACTATAGAAGCTCATACTGGGCATACTCCTACACTTAGAGAATTACAGCCCATGTCTAAACCCACATTGGACCATATAACTGTATTGTGCATAGATGTCTTTGCATACAGACAGTTATGTACACCTTAACTGACTCTACCCACACCCATCAGACAGGACTACCCTCGGCTAGATGTAGGTGGCCCATATGTAATATATTTGCATTTGTTGCGTGTGATACACACACACATATATATGGACAACATATAGCAAAATTTCAAGCATACACACACAGACATGGGGAAGAGAGAGGCAGACAGTGATAGAGAGAGAGAGAAAGAGACAGAGAGAGACACACACACACAGAGACACACACAGAGTGAGTCATAGACAGGGAAACCCTGAAAGCATAGAGTGATGTCCTGCTGCGGACAGTTGCATACCATTTGCAAACAGTTGCAGGTGCCAGCATGAAGGTGAGCTCCATTGTGTAATAGTAATGAGGTAGGCGTTGTAATATCACATCACCTGCTTTTGTGTGTGTGTGTGAGTGTGTGTGTGTGTGTGTGTGTGTGTGTGTGTGTGTGTGTGTGTGTGTGTTTGTGTGTGTGCGTGTGTGTGTGTGCGTGTGTGTGTGTATGTGTGTAGGTTAAAGATTTTTAGGCCATTCCCACCCAGTACACTTCTCATTGCCATACTTTACAAGGGCTGCTGATGTACCTTTGAACAGCTGTCAGCCCTATAAGCTCTGTGACATGTGCAATAAGTACATAACAGTATAGTGCAAATAACTAGATAGGTAAGGGTTCTAATCTCAGTTCTGGCAAATGTGTGTGTGTGTGTGTGTGTGTGTGTGTGTGTGTGTGTGTGTGTGTGTGTGTGTGTGTGTGTGTGTGTGTGTGTGTGTGTGTGTGTGTGTGTGTGTGTGTGTGTGTGTGTGTAGAAGTGTGTATGTTCATAGATTAAAGTATTTTGAAGGCTTTTCCACCCAGTATACTTCCCATTTCCACAAGGGCTGCTGATGTTATTCACCTTAGAAGTACCTTGGGGCACTCTTCAATTCTGTAAGCTCTGTGGTACATGCGATAACTGCATAACACTGTAGTACAAATAACTAGGTAGATAGAGGTTCTATACTCAATAATGGCAAATGTGCGTGTGTGTGTGTGTGTGTGTGTGTGTGTGTGTGTGTGTGTGTCTGTGAACCATATCCTCTGGGGGTGTGGGTTATACCATTTTGAGGCGTGTTCCACCCTGTGCACTTACCTACCATTTTGAGGCGTGTTCCACCCTGTACACTTACCATTGCCCTACTTTACAGGGCCCGCTGATGTCATTCACCTTAGAAGTACCTGTATACGCTCTTCACCCCTATAAGTTCTGTGGCATGTGCAATGACTATGTAATACTATAGTACAAATAATTAGGTAGGAGTTCTAATCCAAATACTGGCAACTATAGCACTGTATGTGTGTGTGTGTGTGTGTGTGTGTGTGTGTGTGTGTGTGTGTGTATGTGTGTGAAGCATATCCCCTGTGGCTGTTGTGTGTGTTGGTTATACCATTTTAAGGCCTGTTGACTCCCTCCCAATGGCATTACATTAAGGAAGCAGTTAACAGTATCTCTTACATGCACCATGTTAAACTATACAGGCCATACCTGTCATCTGTACAGATATATATGGAATATCCAGATGTTTGCAACATATATGTGGTCTGTGTCCCCTAACAATGGGCATTTATGAGTAATCATTGCAAAATATGTCACAGCTACCATAGTGACAGACATGTCGGCATCAAACTTCGTACCTGTCTGAAACATCATGCTGATACAAAGTCTATTAATCTATCACTTGTTCAGGTAAGTAAGAGCAATATATGAGACCATTTGCTATTTTGTGTGATTTATTCCACCATTCATTAAGGCATTCCCAAGATTACTTGTTGTAAGAGGTAATAAGTTATGTCCCAAGCATATAATCCCTGTGGTGCATGTAATGTGTAAGTAGCACTATAGTACATAGTTTCATAGTTTCATAGTATAGTACTAGGCTATCTGCCCAGGGGCATTTGTAAGCCTAGCCATAGTGATGTGGCTTTTGCCACCCCATGAAATGGTACAAAAAATGTACAGAATAAATTTAGAATACTGTGCCTCTGTCTAGTAGTGACACAATGAAGGTCCCCTTATATAATAGAATTAGTTTACTGTGGCCCTGTCTAGCAGTGACACAGATGTGACCCCTGGGGTAAACTTACGATCTCCCATCCACTCATCAAGATTTCTCTTGAAGAGAGTCAGTGAGGGGCTCTGCCTAATACGAATTGGGATCTTGTTCCAAAGCATGGGACGCCTCTGGGTTATGAATCTATCCCTCCAGCATGTCCTATTCATACTTGTGCCGAGGTTTAAGTCTTTAGCTCTCGTGGTCCTGATGGATTTGGATTTTTTGAGGCGGAGCATGTCCATCAGATCCTGATTTGACATGGCCTTGTACGTCAGGCAGAGATCACCTCTGAGCAGGCTACTGAATAGAGCTGAAGTTTCTTTAGTCTGGCAGAATAAGACATATGTTGGAGACCCTTGATCCTCTTGGTGAGGTACTTTTGTGGTCTCTCCAGCTGTTGCAAATGCCGGGTGAGGTGCATACCAAATGGGGCATTGTACTCAATCATGGGTCTGATGAGGGAGGAATATAGGGGTACAATGACATCCTTGGATCTGGATGTGAATCCCTTCATGATGAGGTGTGCAAGGTAGAATGTTTTTCTAACCACTTTGGCAATGTGGGTGTCAAATGAGAGGTCGCTGTCGACGTGGGTCCCTAGGTCTCTGATTACTTTTTCCGTACTCAGTGGGTTGCGGTCTATGTGATAATTTGTGGGTACTTTGTTTTTCCCAAAGGGGATGACTATACATTTTTTGAAATTTAGTTTAAGGCCGTGACTCCTGCACCAGTTGTCCGTTTCTGTGAGGCCTTTTTGTTGGATGTGTGTGTCTGCTGGTGTATCGACTATGGCGCCTAGTTTGCAGTCATCTGCGAACTTTGTCAGCCACAGCCCTCCCATGTTTGCTTTAACATCTGAGAAGTAAATGCCGAACAAGAGGGGTCCCAGGACAGATCCCTGTGGGACACCACTTGTGACTGGTTTTGAGTCTGACATTGCTCCAGCAATTTTAACTTTATGGGTTCTGTCCTTTAGCCAGTTTGCAACCCATCTAGTGGCATAAGGGTTTACTTTTAAGCTGTTGAGCTTATCTATGATGCCTGAGTGGGGTATTGTGTCGAAGGCCTTAGCCAAGTCCAGGTATGCTGTATGGACTGCTTTGCCCTCATCAATGGCTCTAGTGACTCGAAAAAGTCAACCAGGTTTAAAAGGCAGGATCTGCCCTTTACAAAGCCGAACTGGGTGGGGTCAAGTGTCTGTAGGTCCCCTATGTCTCTGTTTATGAGTTCCATAATGATTTTTTCCATAGCTTTGCAGACCAGGCTGGTTAAGCTTATGGGGCGGTAGTTTCCAGGGTCTGTAGAGGCACCCCCCTTGTGGAGTAGGACCACTGTTGCTGTACGCCAGTGTTCAGGTACATATCCCAAAGTAAGGCTAAGGTTAAATAGCATTTTTATGTGTGGGTTTAGCTCCTCTTGGAGTTCACGTAACATGCAACCCGGGATACCGTCAGGTCCCATTGACATCTGAGATGACAGGGAGATTACATTCAGCTGGGATAAGTATTTCTTCTTTTGGGGGTGAAGGAGGGGAGAAATTTGCACTGAACCTGTCAGCCAGAATGTTGGCAATATCTGTGGGTTCAGTGTATTTTTTGTTGTTTTGAACCAACTCTGAGCATATCTGAGGGTTTCCGCCCAGGTTTCTAACATAGCTGAAGAAGGCTTTGTGGTTATCTTTAGTGTCCTTAGCGATTTTTCTCTCAACGTTGGCCTTGGATGTTTTTATGAGAGAACGTAGTTTTCTGCTAATGTTGGTCAGAGATGTCTTCCCTTCATGGGATTTTGCTCTGATGTGCAGTAGCTTCCTTCTTTTGTTATACAATTTGTTTATGGCTGAGGTCCACCAGACAGGACGCTTACCTTTGGTGGAGAGGGACTTGGATTTGTTTGGGATTGCATGATCCATGCATTCTTGGAGATGTCCATAGAAAGCATTTGTGAAGGATTCGGCATTGTGGGATGTGGTATCCACTGGCACAGTGGGCTTAAAGGATACCATCTCAGTCTTAAGAAGAGTGAAGTCTGCTTTTGAGAAGTTTTTCGCTGTGGTCTTTTGTGCTGGGGGTGGAGGTGGGATATGTATATCCAGGGTGATTAGTTTATGGTCAGATCTCACTAGTGAGGGGTATACTTCCGGTGTGGAGCATTTTGTCCCCATGTTTGTGATGATCAGGTCTAGTATATTATCTCCCCTAGTGGGAGAGGTGACCAGTTGTTCCAGTGCATTTGAATTTATGAATTACAGGAACCTTTGGGCTAGGGTATTAGGGCTAGAATAATGTACCCAATCTATGTTTGGGTAGTTGAAGTCTCCCAGTATGATGGTATTTTGTGATACATTCATATCCTCTCCAATGTCTTCAGGAAGGCTGAGCGGGGCTCTTGAGATTGGGAGGGTGGTCTGTAACATGCTACCAGTTGTATAGCAGTTTTGCCTATGGTTAGTTGCACCTGGATGGTCTCTGATGCTTCATGTGTTGCTACCAACCTGGAGGTGTGGGCGTCCTTGATGAATATGGACACTCCCCCTCCCTTTGTGGTTTGATTCGGGTTTTGGGGCCGAAAAGCATGATACGAGGTATAGCCTGGTAGCGCTGGGGTGCTCTCAGGAGCCTTGAACCAGGTTTCAGTTACTGCACAGACATCGATGTTCTCCATGCTGAGGAGTGCATCAAGTGCCTGCATCTTGAGATTTAGACTTCTGGCGTTGAGCAGCATTACCCTTAGTTTTTTTTCCATTTTTGTTTTCTAAGGAGGTGGGTGTGTCTTTTGAGCCTTGCCTAAAAAAGGCACTATGGGGGTGGCAAGAGCCTTAGCCAATATCCGGAAGCCCAGTGGTGACAGGTGTAAGCCATCCCTTGCGAAGCAGCGTGGCTTGTCCAATATGTCATCCCAGGCAGACAGACATTGGATCCCCTTAGAATGACACCAGTACTTGAGCCAATTGTTAAAGCTGATCATCTTGTCTTTGCATTGTGGTATCATTCTTGGTGAGGGCAAGATGCTGCTCAGGGTCAGGGTCATACCAGCCTGGGCTACATAATCGGAGAGCTCCTCTATGTCTCTTTTCATGTAGTCCAGGGAGGTACGTCTCAGGTCATTCACACCAGCATGGACAATGACGGAGTCATATTTGTACTTGCTTTGGAGTGACTTGAGTGCGTGTGTTATGTGGCGGATCCTAGCTCCCGATAGACAGCTCACAGTCACCTTCTCCTTGTTCAGCCTGGTCAGCGGGACATCAGTGTGTCTGACTATAGAGTCACCTATTACTAGTGTATCAGGCAAGGTGTTTGGCCTTAAGGACTGTGATTGGTTGACACACTGATTTATTGAAGTATGTGTTGCATGTGTTTTGTTTTGAGGTGGTGGATTTTTGGATGTCTGCTTTGGGAGCCTCTGTTGTTTTGGTAAGTTTTTTATTAGAGCCTCAGAGTATGTCTTTGTGTTTTTATGTGTTTGGTTTGCAGTTGTGGTAGGTCTATGTGTGACTGGGATTGTTGTGTGTGTGGTTGCCATCTTCTCCTGCCTGGTCATGCCAGCCCTGAGTTGAGAGAGTTCAGCCTCCAGTTTGGCTATATAGTTGCATCTCTCACATGTATTTGTGTTTGTTGGGAGGAGGAGAGGGTTGTCTGTGTACATGAGACAATTGTAGCATTGTCTCAAGATACCCAGATTGACCAGCTGAATTGGAGACGACGCCAGTAATCTACCACTCGACATGCTGGAACAGTATAAGGGAGTGCTGTACCTTTAAGGGAAGTGGATATTCACAGGGGTGGTAAGTAGATGTAGTGCTTTACTTAGTACGAGAGTGCTTACTTAGTAGAGAAGTATTGAGAACAAGTGCTAGGCTTATAATATAGTGAGTAGTCTGGTTATACTAAGAGTAGAGCTTCCTTAAGGGAAAATTTGAAGAGCAGACTTGGCGGAGCCAGAAGAAGTTTAACCTTGTTTAACCGGCACTGCGCTATGCGCACAACTGCGCAAAGCCGTGCAAACGCGGATTTTAAACAGTGAACTACAAAAGAGCTAGAAATGGTCCAAAACAACCAATTACTACAGCTTCTTGTGCTGAGGTCACTTCCTACAGGGACAGATAGGCTGCTCAAGGCTCCCCACTCCCACTGGTGAGCAAAGAAACTTCCTTCTATCCAATTAAGGTAATGGACAACACAGGAACTACACCACAGCCCAGAATACAGCAATGCCTGTAAACTGGTCTAAACTAGTCGAGGAGAGGCGGGAAAACAAGGATTATTTTTTTGTTTTTTTGTTTTTTTGGTAGAAACACACAGAAAATGCAGGAACAGTGATACATTAGATACACAGGCTAGCACACTTTAGTGGGCAGCCTCCACAGTTAAATTAAACAAACAAACAAACAAACTTTCGATCAAATTCGACTAAAATGTAACTTTAAGTGCAGATTTTAAAATAATGCAGCAAACAGTTAAAAAACAGTTCAAGCTAGTTCAGGTAAGCTACAGAAGCTATTCCAAGTGAAAAAAAAAAAAGCAAAGATACTTAAATCCAGAAAGTAGTCGCTTTTCTGAGTTCCCTGCTGCTAGGACCACTCTGCAGAACCACGAGGAGCTTGTCTGAGCAGTATAGCCAGAAAAAATGCCCAGAGGCAGATTTTAAACAGTGAACTACAAAAGAGCTAGAAATGGTCTAAAACAACCAATTACTACAGCTTCTTGTGCTGAGGTCACTTCCTACAGGGACAGATAGGCTGCTCAAGGCTCCCCACTCCCACTGGTGAGCAAAGAAACTTCCTTCTATCCAAGTAAGGTAATGGACAACACAGGAACTACACCACAGCCCAGAATACAGCAATGCCTGTAAACTGGTCTAAACTAGTCGAGGAGAGGCGGGAAAACAAGGATTATTTTTTTGTTTTTTGTTTTTTTTTGGTAGAAACACACAGAAAATGCAGGAACAGTGATAAATTAGATACACAGGCTAGCACACTTTAGTGGGCAGCCTCCACAGTTAAATTAAACAAACAAACAAACAAACTTTCGATCAAATTCGACTAAAATGTAACTTTAAGTGCAGATTTTAAAATAATGCAGAAAACAGTTAAAAAACAGTTCAAGCTAGCTCAGGGTAAGCTACAGAAGCTATTCCAAGTGAAAAAAAAGCAAAGATACGTAAATCCAGAAAGTAGTCTCTTTTCTGAGTTCCCTCCTGCTTGGACCACTCTGCAGAACCACGAGGAGCTTGTCTGAGCAGTATAGCCAGAAAAAAATGCCCAGAGGCAGATTTTAAACAGTGAACTACAAAAGAGCTAGAAATGGTCCAAAACAACCAATTACTAAAGCTTCTTGTGCTGAGGTCACTTCCTACAGGGACAGATAGGCTGCTCAAGGCTCCCCACTCCCACTGGTGAGCAAAGAAACTTCCTTCTATCCAAGTAAGGTAATGGACAACACAGGAACTACACCACAGCCCAGAATACAGCAATGCCTGTAAACTGGTCTAAACTAGTCAAGGAGAGGCGGGAAAACAAGGATTATTTTTTTTGTTTTTTTGGTAGAAATACACATAAAATGCAGGAACAGTGATAAATTAGATACACAGGCCAGCACATACAAGTGGATATGTAGGGTTACTAATCTATTGGCAACTGTGTATGGGTTTCTGTATGCATACCCTTCGTGGCTGTCTTTACTGTGTGTATGCGATGGATATACCATTCTGTGTGCCTCTTCCACCCTGTTAACTCCCCCATTGCCATCCTAGTTGCAGCCCCTACAGATGTCATCCACATTATAAGCACAGTTACACAGTTTCAAACACAAAGGCACTGTGGTGCATGCAATCATCATATCACTGTGTATTGTACATAACTAGATATTTGGGTCATCTAATTGAGAAGTGCCAACTCTGTGTGCATGTGTGTTTCAGTGCATGTCCCCATGAAGTAGTTGTGTGTATGTTTCAGGTGGCTCTACCATGTTAAGGGCCTCTAAACCCAACATTGGCAATCTTAACAGCCCCTGCAATTGTCGGGTCTGTATTACCAAATCGAAAAACCCTTTATGCGAACACCTAAACATAGACACCTATAACACGAACTGCGAAAATCCTGAATGCACTAAACAGTGAAAAATAAAATAACGAACTGTCATAGTCGGCCAACCCCACCACCTGCTACATACTACCTACCCAAACAAAATAAATAAACCACATACATACACTAAATAAACCCTACTTCTAACCTAAAGTAAAGCACCAAAATCCTAACCCCACACTAAACCCCTCATACACAACTAACTATGCTCTATCCTTAACCCCTTCCTAACCCTAAGGTCTGTAACTAGTGCACACATCCCCTACAGACTTACACCCAAAAAAAATAAATAATACACATACATGCATTTAACAAAACCCTACTTCCAGCATTACACTACACCCCACAAACACAACTATCTATGCACTACCCTTAACCCCTCCCTAACCCTAAGGTCCGTAACTACCGCACACTTCCCCTACAGACATACACCCAAAAAAATAAATAATACACATACATACAGTTAAATAAATCCCTTCTTCTAACACTACACTAAATATTACATACATTACCTATCTATTCACTTATCTTAACCCACATCTTAACCCTAAAGTCCTATCTATCGCACACTTACCTTACGGAGCTATACCACAGATGGGCCAACCATTACACTTCGACATTTAGATTTTCATTATTTTGGACGTTCGGCGTTTTCGTCTTTTGCACAATCCATGTTGCTCTTTTCGTATTCGTGATTACAGTCTTTCAATCTGGTAGTAGGAACCCCAATTGTCACCCACTTGAATAGTAGTTGCAGACACTGCAACACTACATTACCTCTGTGGTGTTTCTGTTATGTATCTAGCAATAAGGTTTGTAAACCTGGGCAGGTAGAAGTTCAGCTATCAGCAGGGGCAGGTCATGAATATGTGTGTGTGTGTGTGTGTGTGTGTGTGTGTGTGTGTGTGTGTGTGTGTGTGTGTGTGTGACTGTGTATGTGCATCTTTATGTATGTATGTATGTATGTATGTATGTACCAGCATACTTCTCAACCACTCATAAAAAGACATCTGGTTAAAGCCATATGGGAAGCTGGGGCAAACAGCAAACATTGAGCACACCTTCATATATTGCTGTGACACACATGGGAAATATATTGCAGAAAAGATCATGCATTTGAATGCACCTTCCAAAGGGTATGTGTTATGTGACGATATCCATCATTAATCTGCAATGTCAGTCTGTCAAGTTTATAACAGATGGAAAGAAATTATCTGTCAGACATCAGGACAATCTGCATATGCAGATGTCAGAGGTATGGCCACCACCTGTACACATACTTCCCAAGCTCTTAGAGCAAGAAACGTCAGAGGTACGGCCACCACCTGTACCCATACCTCCCAAGCTCTTAGAGCAAGAAATGTTTACAAAGCCATAAATAATGGAGTGACAAAGACCACATAATAGGGATACTTGTCAAATATTGCTCCTACAAACTTATAAAGGTGATAGAATAACAGATTTTGCATTAGCCTAGATAGTCTGAAATGTATGAATTCTGCAATTCATAATGTCTGCCATTATTTTTTGACATCATCCTGCAATGATTTGGCAAGAATTTGCCAGAAAAACACAGGTTTATGAGAAAATGGACCAAAAATATGAGAGAAAAATCTGGACATTCTGTGGAAACTTGTACAGCTGAGAGGTATGTCTGTACCACCCTCCATATTGCAGTCCATGTTTGGCAAGGAGTAACCTGTGACAACAACTGAAACAGTGAAAAGAGGTCCAAAGACTGTAGGACAAGAAACAAGTCATACAGTTCTGTACTGAGTGCATAGAGCAGTTACTGCAGATCAGAAGCACCTTAATGTTATGAGAAATACTGTAAGCTATGGTAATGTCACACAAAGAAGGTGTCATAGTAGCAAACCAGAGGAAGTCCTGTGTGTTGCACTTGCCGTGCGCATGCTATGTGCTGCCAACTGTCACATTACTACAAGTTGTGTCCCACACTCCACATTTGATAATGTCACACACACATTGTGTGCTGCCTATGTGTGTGCAATATGTAGACATATGAAGGACCTGTAACTACCTGATACCCACAAGATAGGTGAATCTGTTGGGGTTAAAGTAATGGCTAGGCTTGTGAGGGACCTAGTGCTAGTACTCAAGTAACGTCCTCTGTATGTATGAACCTGTGGTACTACAGAACACACAGGTGACATGTATGAAGGCTAGCTAGCTGAATCAAGGGTATCTATGCAAAGTCACACTGTCTGCCCTCAGTGTCCCTCACACACTGTTGCATGTATACACCCCTGGTAAACATGTACATATACAGATGCACCTTGGCTATTAAAAGGTCACTGTGTTTCCACTCTGCCATACTCACCGTTGGTAATGTCAGCAGACCCACAGCCTTCAGACACACAGACAGCTGGAACACAAACAGAATACAGTATGAGGGACTACAGTCCGTCAGTCAGTAGTACTAATAGCAATAATGCATCATGGCTAAAAAGGTGCTTACACTTTGATGTGTACTCATAACAGCTGCCTGCAGATAGCACCTTACACAGCATTACATTACTACATTGTACTATATTCACTCTGTGCATCAGACCCATATTAGCATGTCCCTGCATTAGTGGTATGGGTAACAGGGGTGTGGCACAGGTATCTTTACATGCACAGGATGTGGTGTGGGTTTGCCAGAGGCCTAGCCTGGGCCATACCCTTGACATCATGTGTGTGCGTGTGTGTGTGTGTGTGTGTGTGTGTGTGTGTGTGTCTGGAAGGGTGTTGTTCAACTGGGCCATGCAAAGGAGCTGTGTGTGTCTTGTGGTGACCTACCTGTGATAGAGATGTATGAGTGTTTGTATGCACACAATCAAGTCATGTTGCTGCCCTACACAGGGCTATGTTGGACAGCCATGGACTGTACATGGCAGGATGTACATTTCACCATATCTTGCCACGGACATGGGAACTGGTTCTGTCAGGAGTCTCACTGGTACCACCAGGCCCAAGACCAGATGCAGGGGTCTATATTAGAACACTGAAGTTTCAAAACTTCGAGTGTTCTAATATCGACCCGTTTCTAGCGAACGCTGAAAATATCGAAGAAACAGAAAACCAAATATTTTCCTAGGGAAAGAATTCGGTTGCCTGTTTCTGTTGCTTCAGAATTTTCACTGCTGTGGTGGAAAGTTACGGGTCGGGTTGAGGTAAGTGTATGATTGTGTGGACGTGAGGGTTAGGGCAGGGTAGGTGAGTTAAGGTTAGGGCGCAGGTGAGGTGACTGTGTGATAGTGACAGGACCTTAGGGTTAGGGTTTGGGTTAAGGTAAGTGGATAGTTAGTGGTGTATGTATAGTTTAGTGTAGGGTTTGGTGTAAGTATTTAGGTGTATGTGTGTGGATTACTGTTTGTTTGGTGTGCTTGTGTTGTGTGTACGTGTTTTGGAACAGCACATTTTTTCCCTAGGAAAAATTCACTGTTCTGTATGTTCAATGTTTTAAATTTTCAATGACTAGGGTTTGATATTAGAACACTCGACGTTTTGAAACTTTGGTGTTCTAATATAGACCCAGATGCAGTACTACTCCCCAATAGTGACTGCTGTTTGCTGGATCCATGTCCCTGATGGGACCATCCAGGACCACGTGCCCATGGCCTTCTCTGTTGTGGTGTGGACAGCAGCCTCTCTTCGGTAGTGCTAGTGGTACTGCCACTACAGGAATGTGAATGTTCATGGGCACATGGACTCTCATCTGATCTTGTTGCTGACCTACGTCCATGTGGCTGATGCCCTACTCCCACCACATGCTGAAGCACAGACATTGCACGGTTGAGCAATGACAATGTCTCACTCCACCATCTGTCCACAACATCAGTATAAAAACGAATGGCATCCCCAAGGCCATGGAGGTCGTCATGCATGGCAGGAAATGTTGCATTCATGACCCTGAGCTTCTGACTGGTGTTGCATTCAGAACATGCTTGTGCCACCATGATGGACTGAAACATGCATCTAGTGACACCTGCCTTGACACTTGCGACAAGGGTTTGATGGGCAGCATTCTCCTTCAAGCACCCCTGTCCATACGCTTGTGTGAGACCTCACCTGCTCTCTGGCTATGGCTAGTGTCTACATTCATACTTGCCATAGTCAGCACACTAGCCTGTTCCACGCCACCACCCTCCAACTGTCCATTATCTGTGGATGCTGGGGACTGGCTATGTGTGAGCATACTGACTGTGTGCGGGGACATTGTGGGTGAAAGTGGGATACCAACCAATGGACAGATTCAGCCCCTGACAACCCCACCTGTGCCTCACTATGACCACCATCATTATAAGAATCCGCAAAGACAATGACATCAGAATGTGAGGGGTAGCGACACCAACACCCATGTTCATCTGTGAGGGGAAGACAGCATATGTAAATTAATACCTACACTATAATGTTTGCTGATACACACATGCACACATGCACCCACACACACACACACACACACACACACACACACACACACACACACACACACACACACACACACACACACAGACATATACAGGTGAGGTGGCAAAAAGGCATTATGCAGGTAGCACAATATCTGAATGATGATATGCATGACACACAATCAGACCACAACAGAGACACTCTGGACAGGCCTTCAACAACATGCAGTGCAGCTATGCCCACTTAATGCTGCTACTAATATAGACATCTGAGATACCTGAGGAGTCGTAGTAGGTGATGGACCTTCATCTAACACAAACTGCACCTGTGTACACAATATTGATGTATCCCTGTAAGGTACAGTGGCAACACCTACTGAAATCTTTCAGCTCCTGCAAATAGGCTCCTGTGATGACCACTGTGATGCACTGCAGTTAACCCCACCACAAGTGTACATGCACATATTGCAATATGGCTAAGAGTAACAGTTGTGTGCATGGAAAAATGCATGCCCTTAACATGCCTAGGGTATTGATGAGCCACAACAAGACATTTCCATACTCACCAGCTTCAGGCTGCTGTTCCCCAGCCAGACCAGAGGGACCTATGTATTTGTGGGGGAGAGGTACTGTCAGCTCACTCACATGTGGCATTGGTACAGGATAAATGATGCATTTCTGAACATGTACAGTACAAGCTGTGATACTACACAATTTGCTGTCATTCACTATAGATGTGCACTTGTGTGCATTACAACACCCCACCCAGAAATGCAGTTTGACCTGACATATGCATCTAGATACTCCAAGGATGCTTGCATGAATGATACAATATTGAAGTGATGTCCACTGGGGCCTTACCTGGACACTCCTCACCTGTAGTGTGGGTGCCACCCACCTGCATGACATAGGTGTGTATGGTTTCCTGAGGTGCAGTGGCTGCCCCAAGGTTGGCGAGGAACTCCTCTGTTGGTGTCAGTGGGGCCTGTGTAACAGGACCCCCAACTGTCACTGTACAGTCCCTGGCCACAGCTGCAGCCCTTTGCCAGGCATGGTGAATAAGGTCAATTGTCCTGTGCCTGATCTGTTCATAGGTTCACCCATGCTGACCCAGATTATTAACAGTAGACACTAGTTCTGTCCACAGGGCAGTCCATTCTTGCAGCTGCTGTCTGATCCTACCGAACAGGACTGTGTGATGCAGTCTTACAGTGTTGAGTATTGCTGCAGTTGTCTCAGTATCACAAAAGGCTGGTTGCCACTATCAAGATATTCCATCTGAAAGACATGAACAGGGAAACACATCACAGGACCTCATACAATGGGCACCATTATGTACAGATCCTGCACATCCACGTTTGCTAGCACTATCCACTGCTAACATGCACATCATAAACCCTGCCATCTATCAGCACAGTATGTGTGTGGGTAGATTCACCATACTGGCATTACAGCATGCATTGCACTCCTGATCCTGATGTTTCATGTTCCCCCCAATGAGGACCATAAATGTGCATAATCCTCCATTCATCATTCACATCAAATGGCACATGCAGCAGCTGGGAACATCACAGAAGTTCCCTACCAGGGCATACCAGTCCATCAGACATCTACCATACACCTATAGGCTATGAGGCCAAGTCTCTAACCAGTGTCATACATACCAACATACAAACAGTTGATAGCAAAGTAGGTTTTGCATTCATAGGAATACTCTGAAGGATATGGCATCTGACATTCAAATGTATGCTATTATGTTATGACGTCAGTAGTGATTTGCCTGACAAAACACAACTGTATAAGAATATAACTACAAATATGAGGCAAACATGTGGTCAGTCTGCAAAACTCTAGACAGTTGAAAGGTATGAGCTTAATATATAACATACAGTTCAACACACAATTCTGTGCCAGTTGTTTAATATGCACATACCCTATATAGTTCTCTTACATTTGTAAAGCAAGCATATGTATCATAGTAGTATTCCCAAGTGACATCCCAGGTAGCTGGCCTGGCAATGTCACAGTCAGTATTGTACAACAGACACTCCAATAGTAGTCATATGTGAACTAACCTTTGATGGGGTGACTCAGGGGCCAGAGCTGTGATCTATGTCACTTCAGACAGAGCCAGCAGGGATGTCCATAGCTGCGGGACAGCAACATGTCAGTCCAGCAAGTGTGGTTGAGACCTATTGTTTAACTTCCTATTTCCCAATATTGCATCCCCCCTTCTGCATTCCATTACATGCTTAATTGTTTTACATACCTGTTATAGTGCTGTAGTGTTTTCTCAGAGTAATCCAGAAGAGTAGCTTTTTCTATACACAGTCTGTCTTTGCATAGAAAGGTTCATATCTGTTTTGCCTACACAGCAGCTTGCCTTTTGTAGATAATGATCATAAGCAGGTGGTGGCCTGTGCACCAATTGGTGTCTCCCACTTACTAAATGCATCCAGACCAGCTGTGTTGTCTTTCCATTAGCCAATGGCATGGCAACACAGTGCTATAATTAAGTCCTTCACATGGGCCTCGCCCCTTTTCCTTGCCTGTGAGGAGGACATTATGGAGGTGTGGGACCTACAGTATCACAGAGGTTAGGTGAAAATACTGTACACTGTTTGGATTTATGTGCTATGTCCACAGTTTTGCATGCTGTGTCTGCATACCTGTCAACCTCTTAACACAAGATATGTGGAGAAAGCACAACAAAATGGGGGACAGAGTTCCAGAATGAGGGACAGATCGAAAATATTGTTGTTCTACAGTTAGAAACTTTCTAGATTAATAGGGTTTGTCTTGACATGCATTTTTTGTGTGATATGAAGTCTGACACTGATATATATATGACATACCTCTCAACTGTCCAGATTTTCACAGAATGTCCAGAGGTTTGTCTTTTATGTTTGGTCTGTTCTTCATACAATTTTTTTTTTTTGGCAAATCACTAGGATGATCTGAGGATTGAGGTCACTAAATACTGACATCCATTTGTGTTTCAGACTTCATATCCTTCAGACAATTTATGTTAAAACAAACCCTGTCACTCCAGCAGCTTTTTTAGTTTATCACACCAATATTTAAAATATGTCCCTATTTCTGGGCCCTGTCCTCCAAGTATGTCAGGCTTTGTCCAGATTTCTTGCATTAAGAGGTTGAGAGGTATGGTATATCATTATTTAGTGACTTCACTCCTGATATCATCCCAGTGATTTAGCAGAATCCCACAAATGTTATGAGGAAGAAGCCATAAATATGGACCCAAACCCTGGACATTCTGTGGAAATCTGTACAGTTGAGGGTTATGTATGTCTGGCCATTGTTAACAGACTTTCAAAATTGTGTAGCAGTCATACCTCTCAAGTATCCAGATTTTCATAGAATGTCCATATGTTTGGCTCATAGCTTTGGTCTGTTCCCCATAACTGTTGTGGATTTCTGACATTTCACTGGGATGATGTGAGGATTGAAGTCACTAAATAATGAGATGCATTTGGATCTCAGACTTGAAATATTTCCGAAAATATATGTTAAAACAAACCATGTTACTGTAGCAACTTTACAAGCTTACAAAATCAATAATTAAAACATGTCCCTATTTCTGGGCATTTGTCACCCCACTTTGTCAGGCTTTGCCCAGATGTCTTGCACTAAGAGGTTGAGTATATAGCTAGGTGCTTTCTCTAATGTTGGATGACCATCCTGCATGATATATTTACTGAAGCGTTACTAATTCTCACAGCTCATGTGAAGTAGTGGTAACTGCTGTGACTGGAGTGCACGGACTCCTGGGTTTAAGACTTGCTAGGGATGTGTATTTTTCCCTTATGTTAAATGACTGTAATGCATGATATCTTTGTAGAAACATTACAGATTCTCACAGCTCATATGGTGTAGTGGTACATTGTTCTGATGGTAGTGCACAGAGTCCTGGGTTTCAGACCTGCCAGGGCTGGTTATTTTGTTGCTGGGCTAAACAGAGGCTGAGTGAGACAAAGTGATTGAAGCAGTTTTAAGCAGTTGTACATGGGTTTGCATGGGTTTGTGCAATGCTAATCAGTGCCAAGAGGCACTTGGTCAATTTGGCTTTGCTTAATGCTGCTTCTTCCCACTTAAACCTATGCTAATTTCAAAAAAGAAAAGAAAAAAGGGTGATAGGAAAGTGGTGAAATGGGGCAAGCAGGGGGTAAAACATTAGGAAAAACAGCTAGGGATGTGCAGGATGGGTGTAGGAAAGGACCATAACTCTACATTTCTTCTGCAGCAACAGCTGTGAATGATGTGGAAAATTTGGAATTTACAGCCTCACACCAAACAGGGAGGGGTGTTAGCAACATACACTTGCAGAGTAATTTGAGGGTAGATTGATTTACGTCACTGTACATGAGGGTCAAATGTAGAGCTATGTATAGTGCAATAATTTTTTTTGCCGGACAGATGCCCTTTTTTTATGGTGAGAGTGGGATGTTGGTGAAGGGCTGTAGATATATTTGGGGAGGTAGGTTGGGTAGGACAGGTTGCATTCACAGACAGACAAGACACACAAAACCACAGACAGGGGCTGTATATGACACATGAGGGGATAAACACTTTGGACAGGAGGGTGATTTAGAATCAGAAGTCCATAATCCCCCAAATGGATACATGGGACTGAGATCCCAACCCATGGGCAGTCACCACTGCACCTTCATGGCCTGAAGGTGGCTGTGCTGGGGCTGGACAACAGGAGCAGGCTGTCCTTCAAGGTGCCCCAGTCTGCCCTCAATCTGGCACAGGCATATATCTAACTCTGAATGGATGACACTTCGCATCATAGCCCGGAACGTCTTGCAGGTAACTGGTTCCTCTCTGAGCCTGTGATGCACATAAGGGGTGGGGGTAGAGAAAAAAGTCCATTAACAACTGTATAGGCTTCTATTTTTAATAGCAGTACTGTTCAATACTCTACAGGTCTGTCCTCACTTTACATCGACATGTGGCCCATAGCTTCTGTAGCACATGCATAACTGTTAAACTGTCAAGCTGGAATGGTATGGGGCAAAGTGTGAGTACTCTGGGTACATGACTGGAGGGGACTCGTACATGTCAGAGTTACATATTTGACTAACAAGGCGTAGCCTGCACTGATGTTGTGTGAGTGTGCTACTGGCATTCTTCAACTAGAGTAATATCTGTGTCCAAGGTTATTGTCAACAGTGATCACTAGCCATGACAGCGTGTCACTTGAGAGACATATATTGAGAAGTGTGCATGGTGTATGTACCTATTCTGCTGTCTTTTGCAAGCATGGGTTTGGACACTGGAGCATTTGGACACAAAGTTTATTAGTATACCCATCATACAGCTAATACAATCATTTATTTACCTGTAAAACCTATGGAGAAAATATCTATTAACACTACCTGACTATTTGTACACATATTCAGGATTACTTGGCTGTAAATATTCACACATCTTAGTTCCACTCCCTGGATTCAAACCATGGTCTGGGTGTGCAAAACTGAACAACAGATCTATTTCTCAGCACACTGAGCTACTGGGGAACGACTGCCACTTCCTTGACTGATTTCTACCTAATACACACTTGGTTAGACAGTCTGATCTTGTAATCTAAGTGGAGAGTCACCAAAGACTGTAGTGACAGTTGAACACACATGCTTGACAGATAGTTACTGTACTGTTTATTAATCCTTTGGAAGCAGGTGTACACATTTAACCCCTAGTATATGTGAATATGTGTGATTTGTACAGAGTATAGCAGGGTGCTGGGTTACATACCTGACCTGTATACATTTGGACATCATTATATTTGCAGTCCCCACCTATTGCACTCTCATGCTTGCTTGCATCAGTATACCCACATTCAGGAGTACATCAATATGAAATGCAAAGGTTAACCCAAGGCAATGCTTCAGGGGACACACTGTAATCCATTACACATTACTAATCAAGGTTCAGATATTAGTGCAGGACATATTTCATATTTCATTTATATCTTGTTTTACACATTCTGTTTCTTCAACAACAAATCAGATTAAACACAACAATGTGTGGTATAAATCTTTATTTGAGTAGCATGACACAGTGCTTTCTTACAGTTGATATTCTACATTCAGTACTACTGCATATCCTATAAATCAATATTGGTCTGACAAACTTTTTATTTATTCAGTACACTCAGAACACATTGTACTTACTGGTAGTAAACAATGTACTCCTTCTTATTTATTACACTATATACTGCAGGATAAATCTGTACTCACCAGACTCTCATCACAACCTCACCAATCTGTCAGCATGGGCTTCAAGGTTGCGAGCTCTCTCCTCTGCAGCTGTAGGGGAAATAAACATTAAGCATACATGTCTATCGCATACTCAGGATAAATTTTGGTACTGATACAGGTGAGATACTTACTCACTACTCGGGCATCTCCATCTCGAGCTTCTTGGATCTACTGGGCCAAGAAAACCCCCTTCCTGCACTTTAGGTTGGAATAATGATGCAGTACCTGCTTACCAGTTCAGGTGATTCCAGTAATACTGGTGAGATCAAGTGCTAGATTGTCCCAGGCCTCTGTTTTATACTGTGAGCCCTGGTGCTGGCCCTGCAGCAGCTTGTGGTCATGGTCTTTAACAAGGACCCCAGCCATGACCTTGGACTCCAAGATGCCCCCGCACTGCACCCGAAAGCACACTCCCTCTCCAACACCAGACATAGTTCCTGCAGAGATTAAACTACAACAGATTCTGGCTATATTTCAGCCTGTGTGGTTTAAATAAGGCCATATTCCTGCCCTTTGCCATCAAATGGACCATTTTTGAAAAATGCTGAGTACAGCTCAGTGGTGTGCACAAATCCTGTCAGCTGGACTGAATACTGCTTAGAATAGACTTCTAAGCAATGCTGAAACGGGCTAAGCAGAGCTGTGTGCTGCTAAGCATTGCTCACTTTTCCTGTCAAATTATTTTGAATTGGACATTAGTTACTCATTACTGACATATTAATAAGTGCATATGTTTTACTTTACATGACATTCCCCTATGTGCTTTCATGACATTACCTTGAGGTGTGACTGTATTTTATGGGACACTTGTGTTTACATGGGGGTTTCACAGCATAAATCCACTGACACTCAATTCTGGACCAGCTACACTACCCTGGTTAACAAATATCAATTACTACATCATTTAAAAATAAAAAAAACATTTTTAACTATGCTTTCCCATGTGAAAATGAAGGGCCTGTCTTGGTAGTCAAACCATGAACTGCTGTATGCAAAGCCAGAACTCTAACTACAACACTATCTCGCCATTAAGGCATTTAGCTATATAATTGTATTTAGCTCCTATAAGATGTTTAAGCAATGCTGAGCAAAGTGCCACGGCATGCAAACCCGCTCAGCTATGCTTAAACTTCACTTATAATGAAAGAAAAAGAAAATTGACACAACCACTTTAATTACATATATTAATACTAATGCTGATTCATATTTGGTAATGCACTACTTGTCATTCTATCAACTTTGTCAGTCTGTACAAGCAATATTTTTTTAATTTTTCGTATTTTGGGACCTTTGCCCACATTTATTTCATGGCTTTATCCAGACTTCTTGGTGGAAGAGATGTGTGCATAGCTCTCCACTGTCCGGATTTTTGCAGACTGTCCAGATGTTTGGCTCATATTTTGGTTTTGTTCCTCATAAAATTAATGGTTTTCTGCAAATCAGTGGGATGATCTCAGGACTGAAGTCACTAAATAATGGCATAGATTTGAGTTTCAGATTTCTAATCCTTCAGAAAATGTATGTTAAAACACACCCTATTACTCTATCAAATGTCTAAGTTTATAAGCGCAGTACTTAAAATATGTTCTTATTTTCGGACATTTGCCCCCCCATTTTGTTGACCTTTGTCCAGTTTTTTGGCACTAAGAGGTTGACAGGTATGGCTGTATGTCCGAGGACACAATTGCACTATAAAGTGCAGTACGGCACTTTGACAATGCAGGGAGTATGTTACAGTAACTGTCACACACCCCCTGCATTGCTTTCATTATATTTCATTGACTTCAGTGTCTGTGGCCACTGTTTTCATTTAAGTGTCGTACGGGAATTTCTCAATGCAGGGGTGTGTGTGACAGTACCTGTCACACACACCCTGCATTTATTTCTACTCCTATTGCCTAATTCAGTATCTGCGGATACTGTTTGCACAGTGACAGTACCTATCACATACCCCCTGATTTATTTCAGGTCCTAATATCTATTTCAGTGTCCACAGACACTGTTTTACTGATCAGTTGCTTTCTGTGTCCACTGACACTAAAAGCATTTAAAAAGTGCTGTGTGGCACTTTGACAGTGCAGGGGGCATGTTGGATCTGCACGCACTACTGCAACATACTCCCTACACTCATTCAGTGTTCATGTCTGCAGATCCAGCTCAGTAGCATGCCTTCATTATTATGAAAGGTGCACTGCTGAGAAGGGGATGTGGACGCAAACATCATTTCCTCCGTGTAGGAATAACACTGTTCCTACATGGTGTTTATTGAATCCTGGGGATTGTCTTCTCTTCCCAGTGATGCTCCTGCAATAGAGCAGGCACTTAGAAAACTAGGTCTATCAGGCAGAGGATTTCTTAAAGCATGATGATCTATTTAACACAGCTAACCTAATCTAAACTAACCTTGCCATGCCACCCCCCCCCAAAAAAAAAAAGAAAGGAAGAAAATATGGTTATCTACATAACATTTTTGAGTATATAGGAATGCATATACAACACAACACTACAGATACGGTACACATGAGTAATTTAGAAGAAAAAATAATGGCCAAGGGAAGCTTATAGTCTTATACCTGGGCATGCAGGAAGCCACATGGCATAAAGATTTAGTCGCTTTGAAGATGTTACACTATGCAGCTTGACCTGTTAGGTAGGAAATAGTTAGCTAATAGGTGTCAACTGCATAATATTGTTTCAAGAATATTGATTTGCCATAGCAAATCATATCTGTATCCATGAGAGCTAATAAATAAGCCTCTGTTTATAGTGCTTTCTAGAAATCAAACAGAAGCTGTAAAAAAAGAATTGAATGACCAATAGCAAAAAATAATTAGTTCTTCAAAATATAGGCAAGATGAAATCTTTGGATGCAGTAGCTTCTGGAATTGTTTTTGTGCTATATTTGTTTCTTAGTTAATGCTACATTTATTTATTGCACTTTTATTTTGACTACGCACACACAAATATTATAGCATTAGTGTTAGAGGGGTCTCTTTATGTGCTATCATTACTGAAATGACTCTAAATATTTTACTATGCCCAAAACTGAATTTTAAAATATAATCTATGAAGATAAGCGGGTAATAAGCCATTGCACAGAGACACAATAGAAAATGCTGATGCACTGCCCGGTGGTATAATATCAGTGTTGTTCTTATGAGGAAGTGTGAATCATTTGTATTTTTCTCAATAGCTATGCCACCCCCCCCCAAAAAAAGTAAGAAAATTTGGTTATCCACAAAACATTTCAGATAAGTAAAAAAAGGTTGCTTGCCACACCTTTAGACTGGTAATCCATAAATGAAAACTGTGTGGCTAATCCAGATTTCAATTAAATAACAACAAATAAAAATAAATATTACATTTTCTGTATTTCCACAGTTTCTACTATACAAAACAAGTAAACTTGTACACTACTGATTTCAAAAATACTGTACACTTCTTCCCTGTGATGTCTAATCTTTCCAGACTTCCTTCTCTGTATTTCCTCCTGTCCTACTGCACTTCTACATGCAAGTACAGACACACACAAAGCAACATGAAGAAATAAAGAAGTGTGCATTAAGCTTTTCACATTTTGAATGCAGACATTTTATAGAATGGCCTGGGAAATTGGAAAATAATTGGAAAACTTATGCATGGAAGTATTTTTTATTTAAGAAGTGCCCCACTTGCTGTTTGCACCCCCCAGTGTCAGTTTATATAAATAGTAGGTAAGTCGGTGTGTATGGGGGGGGGGGCAGCTGCAGACATGAATTAAGTTCATAACAGTGAGCTTTAAATTTTTTGTTCATGCAATATGGCAAGGATACATTGGAAATAAAAACGAAGGAAAAAAATAAAAGTCATCATGCCTAAATTAGACATTATTAGGGATGTGTATGATACATTACTTACTGATAAACTGCATTGAGTTAATGTTTAACACATGAAGTGAATCACAGACAAGGGTCAGCGACTATTCCAGTTATATGAATCTAACAAAGGCTATTCCAAGTTTTGCCTGACCCCAAACTCATTAAAATGTTTACACATACATCCCTGAAGTGCATTTGCTTAAAAAAAAAAAGCTGCCAAAAACACCTGCTGGAGGGAGCAAACCTCCTTGTATCCCCAAATGTGCAGGCAAGTCCCTCAATACCCCCAATCTTATATATAGTATGTCCATGATTGTACTAACTCAAAAAAGGGGGAAATTCTCCCCAAAAGGTAATAATTTCCAGCACAACTTGCTGACATGATTTCGATGGGTTGAACCTTGGGCAATTGAACCTCAAGGGTTCAATCTTCATCCACCAGTAGGTTACCCATTTGGAAACTAGATCTTGAGTTCTTCCAGTAATGTTAAGTAATAACTCATCTACTTTAGTGAATGATCTAAAACTGGATAGCTCATCTAATAAAACAACTCAAGTGCAAGTGGCTAAAATGTTTTGGATCATAGAAGGATGAAATTTGACTTTTACAGACTTGCAGAAATAATTCATATTTCTAACACAAAAATGAAAGTATTATGAAAATACCATTCAGGTTCAGAATAAGATATAACTGAGCTGGAGCAAGAAGGCATGTATAAATATCCAGTAACAAAAGTTCAGTAATTATCATGGCATTCCAATTAGACTTCTGTAGATGCGTTAAAGACTGGAAAGTTTTTTTTTTTCTGCTTGGTGATTTATGTTCATACCCCCAAGCTGATGAAATCATTTTAATACTATGTATGATGCTTTGAAAATGTTTAAGTAAATGCCCAAAGGAGTCATGTAAATAAACAAATGACAACAAAAATGTGCGTGGAATATTTAATTTGACCAATGTTAGAAAAGAAAACTGCTTTAACATTTTGGAATAAAGTTCAGACTATAAATCAGCTTGCTCTTTCTGATTTATGATACAATTGTGGTGTGAATGACTGACAGAAAAATTCTGAACTGATAGGAAAGCAAAAATCCTTTATGATGCCTGTCATGCAATTTATAAAAAAATGGAATATTTCTTTCTGTGATCAGTGGATTATTGCTCTTTGCAAAAATCAGACAATAGGCACAGGCCTCCTTGGAAATTGTTTTCTTGAATAGTTCTACACTTATTAGACATCATATGTATCTTTTGCCACCATTTCAAAATGCAAACAAAGTGAATGCTATGAACCAAAAACAAAACGGATTTAAAGAAGTTGTTTGAAAGAGAACAGATATGAAAACCTAGCTGAATTGTAAAAGAAGGTTCTACAATAACTCAATGACTTTCTTAGAAACTAATGAATTGAAGGGATAAAGTAGGTAAATAAATAAATAATGTTGCCATGTCAAACAGCGTTGCTCAGCTCAGCTAATCTAAATGGAGCTATATTGATATATGTGTTTTAAATCATAATAATAAACACTTGTCCCCTATTTCAAACCCAACACTATTGCATCTGCAGACCACTGCATTAACCTGCCACACCACACAGCTGTTAATTAAAACAGGTGGTTTTAAGCAAAACATAATAAATACAACTTACACTCATTAAGCGTGATTCCGCGGAGTTGTGCATCACGCTGCATTGTACAAACTTGATTAAAAAGTAATGGAAAAAATGGGAGTGTACCTTGGACTCTTGTGCAAGACTACATCACTAGCAAGCCAAACACATAATAATGGATGTAAGTGAGGCCTGCGATAGGAGGTAAATGTGCCCTTTTATCAGCAACATTTAGAAATGCACCTGCTTAGGCATTAATAGCAAAATACATATTCAGCTGGGACCCAGGTGCAGAAATACATCCATATAAAGCCATGCACATACTGATGGATGTAAAAAATAATATGTCACAGCCTGTATGTTCATAGGTTCAAGGTTTATAGGTGTGTACTAGGCTAATGGCACTGGAGCCTTTACAAGCCTAATCCAGAGATGTGCCCTGCCATGATGCCGCCTGACGTTAGTTCCCAGTGCGTCTATCAAGTAGAGCCATTGCAGTGATCCCAGGGGTGAACTTTCTATTACCCATCCACTCATTAAGATTTCTCTTGAAGAGGGTCAGCGAGGTGCTCTGCTTGACATGTATGGGAAGTCTATTCCAGAGCATGGGCAGTCTTTGGGTGAGGAACCTGTCCCTCCAGCATGTTATGTTGATTGTGGTAATGACGTTGAGGTCTCTGGAGCATGTGGTGTGGAGGGATTGGGATTTCTTTAGATGTAGCATTTCTGACAGAGCTGGTTCAGATATGGCTTTGTAAGCCAAGCAGAGATCCCCTCTAAGTAGGCAATATGAGAGAGAATAGCTGGAGTCTTTTGAGTCTGTCCACCCAGGACACATGTTTAATGCCTAGGATCCTCTTCATGAGGTACTTCTGTGGCCTCTCCAGCTATTGCAGTTGTCTAGTGAGGTACATGCCAAATGAGGCATTATACTCGATGACTGGTCTAATGAAAGAGTACAGAGAGACAATGGCCTCTTTCTTTCTGGATGCAAAACACTTGGTAATGAGATGTGCCACATAGAAGGACTTTATGACCACAGTGGCAATGTGCTGGTCGAAGGAGAGGTTGCTGTCAATCTGCGTCCCCAGATCTCTTATAATGTCTTCAGTGTTCAGTGGACTCCCATCTATGTGGTAATTAGTGGGAACTGAGTTTTTACCAAAGGGGATGACAACGCATATTTTGGCATTAAGCTTAAGGCCATGGTTTTGACACTAGTCATTGATATCAGTAAGGCCTTTCTGTAGGATGTCCGCATCACTTGAGGTGTTAATAATGGCTCCCAGCTTGCAGCTGTTTGCAAACTTGGTCAGCCAAAGTCCCTTTGTGTTGGCCTGGGCTTCTGAAAAGTAGGTGCCGAACAGGAGAGGACCCAGGACCGATCCCTGTGGGACTCCACTTGTGAGTAGTTGGCAGTTTGACTTGGAGTCCACTACTTTCACACTGTCTGTTCTATCAGTTAGCCAATTTGCAACCCACCTAGTGATATAAGGGTTGATGCTTAGTTTGGTGAGCTTATCAATAATTCCCAATTAAGGAATGGTATCAAAGGGCCTTGGCCAGATCGAAGTAGGCTGTATGCACTGCCTTACCTTCATCCACAGCCCTGGTGACTGACTCAAAGAAGTCAACCTGTTTGAGCAGACATGATCTCCCTTTCATAAAGCTAAATTGTGTGTGGTCTAGAGTTTGTAGATTTCCTATATCTTTGTTAATCAGGTCCATGATGATGTGCTCCATAGCTTTACATATCAGACTCATCAGGCTAATGGGACGATAATTCCCAGAGTCTGTAGTCACTCCCCCTTTATGGAGTGGGATGACTGTAGCAGCGCACCATTTGATAGGGACAAAGCCTGAGGTGAGACTGTGAATGAACAGTGCACACAGATGTGGTGCCAGTTTGCTTTGTAGTTCATGTAGAACACAGCCAGAGATATTATCGGGTCCCATGGAAACTGTATTCTTGGCTTTTGACAATGCAGCTTTAATCTGTGCTGCAGTAATGCTGGGTGCCTGGCAGTCTTCCAGTATTGTGATTGGCCCTTTGGGGGGTGAGAGGGCTAAAGCTGGCACTGAATCTGTTGGCCAGTATGTTGGCAATATCTGTTGGCTCAGTATAAGAGGTACCATTGTGTAGTATTTTGGAGCAAATCTGGGTATTGCTGTGGAGGTTCTTGATATAGCTATAGAAGGCTTTGTGATTGTTTTTAGTTTCTGCCACAATTCTGCCTTCATAGCTGGATTTAGTGGATTTGATGATGGATCTCAACTTTTTGTTGAGGCTAATAGCAGAGTTTTTCCAGTCTTGGGAATTCACCTTTTTCTGTAGCAGTTTCTTCCTTCTGTTGTAGAGTTTATTAATGACAGGGGACCACCAGACTGGCATCCTTTTTTGGTGGAGAGCGTCTTGGTTCTGTTGGGTATGGCTAGTTCCATGCATTTGTGTACATGTTCGTACAGTGCATTGGTATATGATTTGGGAGTCATGTAGCTACTTTCTATTGGCATGGGAGCCATGAAGTTAGCCACCTCTGTTTTTAAGAGTCCAAAGTCTGCTTTGTAGAAGTTTTTCAAGGTGGTTACTTTTGCAGGAGGTGTGGGTGAGGTGTGGATTTCCATGGTGATTAGTTTATGGTTGGATCAGGGAGGGATTGACTATTGTTGTAGAACAACGGTCGCCCATGTTAGTAATAACCAGGTCAAGGATTACTTCCTCTAGTGGGGGTCAGCATGAGCTGGTCCAGGGTATTGCAATTGATGAATTCCAGGAAGCATTGGGCCAGTGTATTGCTGCTTGAGTAGTTTTCCCAATTGATGGAGGGGTAGTTGAAGTCTCCTAGTAAGAGAGTGTTGGGTTGGACCTTGATAGATTTCAGGGTGTTTAGGAATGTGGAATGAGAGTCTAGGGACATGGTTGGGGACCTATAGCAGGCTATGACCTGGATTGCCATTTTACCCAGTGCTAGTTGTACCTGAAGTATCTCAGATGCATTATGCTGGGCTACTAGTCTTGAGGTGTGCTTATCCTTTATGAACATGGAGACACCACCAACTTTGAGCTTCAGTCCATGTTTTGGGGCCAAAAGGTGTGGAATGAGTTACAGCCTGGTAGTGCAGTGGTGCTTTCTGCTGCTTTAAATCAGGTCTCCAATACAGCACAAATGTTGATGTTCTCCATTTTGAGGAGTGCTTTGAACAAGTGCATCTTGAGATTTAGACTTCTAGCATTGAGCAACATGACCTTCAGATTGCATTTATTGCATTTATGTATAGCTGTTATGGTGGTAATTTGGTCTTTGGAACTTTGCCTAAAAAAGGCACTATCGGGGTGGCAAGAGTCTTAGCCAGTACCCAGAAACCAAGGGGTGACAGATGCAGGCCATCTGGCAAAGCATCGAGCTCTGTCAGTCATGTCATCCCAAGCAGACAGATACTGGATTCCCTTAGAATGACAACAGAAACTTAGCCAGTTGTTCAAGTCAATCATTTTTTTGTTTGTACTGCGGTATAGTGTCATACCTGCCTGGGCCACATAATCCGAGAACTCCACCATGTCTTTTTTCATGTAGTCCAGGGAGGTGCATCTCAGGTCATTCACACCCACATGGACAATGACAGAGTCATACTTGTACTTGTTGTGGAGTGAACTGAGTGCATGTGTTATGTGTCAGATTCTGTCACCTGATAGACAGCTGAGTGGGACATCTGTGCGCCTCACTATTAAGTCACCTATGATTAGGGTTTTGGGCAAGGTGTTTAGCCTTAGGGGCTTAGGTTGAGAGGCACACTCTGGAGGTGAGCTATGTATCCTGCGGTTTGTGCTGTGTTGTGGTAGTGGAGTGTGTTTCTGTCTGAGATGTCTCTGCTCTTTGGGTAATTTTCTATTGAGATCCTTCGCAAAGGTGGGTGTTTGGTTTGTATTTTTATGTGAGAGCTGTGATAGTGGGTTTTCTGGAGGGCTATGTGTTCCATGTGGTGTGGTGCAGGTGTTGACCTTCTACTCTTAACCAGCCAGACCGGTCTTGGCTGGAGAGTGCATAGCTTCCAATTTGGTGATATAAGTGCATCTCTCACAAGTATTAGTGTTGGGAGGTAAGAGGAGAGGGTTGTCTGTGTACATGAGGCAGTTACTAGACTGCCTCAGAATGCCCAAGTGCACCAGGTTAATAGAAGAAAGCACAGGGAACTGCCCTTTAATCATGCCAGGAGGGGTGGTCATAACTACTAAGTACTGAAGCTATTTCTGAGAAGAAAGACTAGTGCTGATGGCACTTAGGTGTGCTACAATAATTGCTACAAAAACCTGTTGAAGTGCAAAGCGATTAGGCCATTTGAAGTGCAAGAGAGAAAGAACTAGCAAGATCTAAGAGAAAAACTGAAGAGCAGACTTTCTGGCACCAGTAATAGTTTACCTCAGCTCGGCGACACAGTGTGGAGCTTAAATAAGTGCAAACCTGTGCAAATGTGGGCTTTTAAACCAGAAAGTTGAAAGGATGGAAATCCTGCCCAAACAGCCAATAAATTACAATTTCTTGGCCAGAAAACACTCCTCTTGTGGTAGATAGGCTACCTAGTGCTTACCACTCCCACTGATAAGCTAGAAGGCTTCCCTCCAACACAGAAAGGCTTGTGGGGCTTACAAGTTTACAAACAGTCCTGGTCACAGCAAATCTGTATCGGGACTAGACTAGTTACAGGAAAGGCAGGAAACAAGTGCAAATGTGAGCTTTTAAATCAGAAAGTTGAAAGGGATGGACAAACTATCCAAATGGCCAATAAATGAAGATTTCTGTGCCAGAAACCACTCATCTTGTGGAAGATAGTCTACCTATTCTTACCACTCCCACTGATAAGCAATGTATGCACTTATATCTTGTAAATAGACCTACTGTAGCAGTGACTCAGTATCTCAGTCTGTTAAATGATTTGCAAGCAGTGCATTTTTTCACACACAGTCCTGGTTCAAATCTAGTGGTGTGAAGCAGTTAAATTACATTATTATGATGCCAGCAGTTAATGAATGAGTTATGCACTGTTTATCCACACAATGCCTTACAAATGATTGTCTGCATTTCACTGATGGAAGTCATAGGCCTGCAGATAGGAACACAAGCCACATATTCCTGTGACAAAACTATAACTGCATAAAGTGTCATGCCATGCATTAATATGCATTCACAGAGGACTTCAACTCAGCTAATGCACGAGGCCCACTAATACCAGAGTGCACCACACAATTCTTTTAAACTCACAGTGCAGATTAGCACAGCTGCACAACTAACATACACATTTCAAGTCCCTGTTTGCAAGGCTCAAATGATAAACCTACCGCCCTAGAAAACAAAAATGGAGAAAAACTAAGGGTAATACTGCTCAATGCCAGAAGTCTAAACCTCAAGATGCATGCCCTCGAAGCCCTCCTCAGTATGGAGAACATTGATGTCTGTGCTGTGACTGAAACCTGGTTCAAGGCTCCTGAGAGCACCCCAGCACTATCAGGTTATACCTCATATCATGCGTTCCGGCCCCAAAATCTGGACCGAACGACAAAAGGAGGGGGAGTATCCATATTCATAAAGGATACCCACACCTCCAGGTTAGTGGCAATGCACGAAGCATCGGAGACCATCCAGGTGCAATTAACCATAGGTAAAACTGCCCTACAGTTTGTAGCATGCTACAGACCACCTTCTCAAACTCAGGAAACCCACACAGCCTTCCTGAAGTCACTGGAGAGTATGAATGTCTCTCCAAACACCATCATATTGGGTGACTTCAACTACCCAAACATAGACTGGGAACATTACTCAAGCCCCAACACCCTAGCCCAAAGGTTCCTGGAGTTCATAAACTCAAATGCTATGGAACAACTAGCCACCATTCCCACAAGAGGAGAAAATATACTAGACCTGATCATCCCAAACATGAGGACAAAATGCTCCACACCGGAAGTATATCCCTCTTTGGTGAGATCAGACCATAAATTAATCTCACTGGAGATCCACATCCCGCCCCCAACCCCAGCAAAAAAGACCACAGTGAAGAACTTCTCAAAAGCATACTTCACACTTCTTAAGACTGGAGTGGTATCCTTTAAGGCCCCTGAGCCAGTGGAAACCACAACCCACGCTGCTGAAACCCTTACAAATGCCTTCTACGAGCACCTCCAGGAATGTATGGATCAAGCAATCCCTAATAAAATCAAGACCCTTTCCACCAAAGGCAGGCGCCCGGTCTGGTGGACCCCAGCCATAAACAAACTCTACAACAAGAGGAGAAAGCTACTACATGACAGAGCAAAATCCCTAAAAGGGAAGGCATCTCTGATCAATACTAGCAAAAAACTACGATCACTCATAAAATCATCCAAGGCCAACTTTGAGAGAAAAATCGCTAATGACACAAAAGACAATCATAAGGCCTTCTTTAGCTATGTTAGAAACCTGGGTGGAAACTCCCAGATATGCTCAGAATTAGTCCAAAATGATAAAAAAATCACTGAACCCACAGACATTGCCAACATACTGGCAGACGGGTTCAGTGCAAATCCCCCCCCCCCCAAAAGGAGAAATATCTATCCCACCAGAGTCTAGCTTCCCAAACATCTCAGATGCCCAGGTGAGAGCTGCTCTCTCTAAAGCAAAAAACACAGCATCAATGGGACCGGACGGTGTCCCTGGCTGTGTGCTACACAAACTCAATGAGGAACTAAACCCACACATAAAGCTGCTGTTTAATCTTAGCCTTACTACAGGATACGTAACCAAAGAATGGCGTACGGCAACTGTGGTCCCACTCCACAAAGGCGGTGCTTCTACGACCCTGGAAATTACCACCCCATAAGCTTGATGAGCCTTGTCTGCAAAGCTATGGAGAGGATCATAATGGAACTCATAAATAAAGACATTGGGGACCTACAGACACTGGATCCTACCCAATTTGGCTTTGTCAAGGGCAGATCCTGCCTCTTGAACTTGGTCGACTTTTTCGAAACAGTCACTAAGGCCATTGATGAGGGTAAGGCAGTTCACACAGCCTACCTTGACCTAGCAAAAGCGTTCGACACAATACCCCACTGGCATCATAGAAAAGCTCACCAGCTTAGATGTAAACCCATATGTCACAAGATGGGTTGCAAACTGGCTCAAGGACAGAACACACAGGGTTAGAGTTGCTGGTGCCATGTCAGACTCTAAGCCGGTCACGAGCGGTGTCCCACAGGGCTCAGTCCTGGGCCCCTCTTGTTCAGCATTTATTTTTCTGAAGTGCAGGCAAACATAGGGGATTGTGGCTGACAAAATTTGCAGATGACTGCAAACTGGGCACCATAATTGACACTCCATCAGACACAGACATCCTCCAGAGAGGTCTCATAGAAATGGATAACTGGTGCCAGAGCCATGGCCTTAAGCTAAATGCCAAAAATGTATAGTCATACCCTTTGGGAAAAACAAGGTAACCCCTAATTACCACATAGGTGATAATCCATTAAACACGGAAGAAGTTATCAGGGACCTGGGGACCCAAGTTGACAGCAACCTCTTTTGACACTCACATTGCCAAAGTGGTTAGGAAGACCTTCTACATTGCCCACCTGATCATGAAGGGATTCACATCCAGATCAGGAGAGGTCATTGTACCCCTGTACTCTTCACTTATCAGACCAATGATTGAGTACAACGCCCCATTCGGAATGTACCTTACCCGACACCTGCAGCAGTTGGAAAGACCCCAAAAGTTCCTCACCAAAAGGATAAAGGCTCAAACATATGTCATACGATGCCCGACTGAAGAAACTCCAGCTCTATTCAGTCGCATACCGTCTGCTCAGAGGTGATCTGTGCCTGACATACAAGGCCATGTCCAACCCGGAATTAATGGACATGCTCCACCTCAAAAAATCCAAATCCACCAGAGCCACAAGAGCAAGAGACTTAAACCTCAACACGGATATAAATAGGACATGCTGGAGGGACAGATTCATCACCCAGAGACTCCCTACACTATGGAACAGAATCCCAGTCCATGTGAGGCAGAGCCCCTCACTGACTCTGTTCAAGAGAAATCTTGAAGAGTGGATGGGAGATCGTAGGTTTACCCCGGGAATCATCTCTGTGTCACTGCTGGACAGAGGCACAGCAAACTAATGGGTATAGTATTCTCATCCTAAGGGGTGGTGAAAGCCACACACACTCTGGCTAGGCTTATAAATGCCCTAGGGCAGATAGCCTAGTATGAACCTATGAACCTATGAACCTATGAACAAGGACTGCCATTATACTCATTCCAAATTACTACCAGACTGTAACACATGGCCTGACATTTGCCCAAATGGTGATCATATTCTTATATTTATCTCCCAAGGACACAACAGACAGGTTGCCTAGTACTCTGTTAGTGATACCGTTGTCTAACATAATTACCATAAACACATACATTAATTGAAGTGGAAAGGGTACCTTCGCTCTGGCCCTGCCTCTACAACAAGGCTGACACATCTCCCACAGTTCCTTCTACAGCTTGTTGTCCTCCGAAATGTTCGCACTCTCTGCCTATGCCTATTACCTGTAGCAGCAGCTGCAGCCTGTAGTACACACATCTCTATGTAAAAGTTGCTGCTGCAGACCTACCCTTTGCAATGATATAGTCTCCTCACTCCAGTAATGTCCAGCACAACATATCGGAAAGGGCCTCTAATCTACATGCAGGTCTTATATATTATACAGTGGTTGCATGTCATAGGTTGATGATAGTACAAATCAGCTGTGTTGGCTACAATTAGCATTTCAGAACCACAGATTGGTTAAGAGGCAATCACCTGCTAATGAGAAGTATGTCAAAAATGCAAACAGCTGGCTATGGGGAAACATTCTGTATGAAACTGTCCTCACACACGACATGCATTTGAAAAATCCTTAAATATCACCACATACCAACAGAGAAGTATTGAACTCCATCAGGTATGTAATCTTTTTGTTTGCAACAGGATGCAGATGTGTGAATATACAAATGGAGAACAGGGATTGCAGCATTAAGCCTTTCTTTAAATTGTGACAGTGGCATGTCAATGATCTCCAGATTTGTTACACATACTGAGGATGTGCAATACATCAAGGGTGGAATGTTTATTATCAATGTGGCACACTGATCTCATGATCCCATGGGACTGTTCCATTATAGTGGTTGCAATAGCACACTGCTATTTGTTTGGCACAGTTGTTTTGACATATTATGGGGGGGGGGGTTGCCCCTTGGGGACACACTATAATAGACTCTAGTGTTGGTTGTATTATCATACAGCAGTATCGGTCATGGCACGTATGGAAATACTTGACTATCACTTGTATCTTAGTTGTATCCACATACTTACTATGTTTGCAGGATACTTCCACATATTTGATCCTGACATGTGTTCCCATGTTGTTTTATTTCATGAAACATGCATCCAAGACACCGTGCACCTTTCACAGATGCAGAGAGTGAAATATTACTGGAAGGCCTCTATCAACACCATGAACTACTACTGTCAGGGGGAAGTACAACAGGGAACAGCAGGAGGCATTGTGGGCTGACTTTGTCTATGATGTGAATGCCACAGGTCATCAGAGCATGACATATGAGCAGGTTTGACACTACACAATGGACATAATCAATGCTGCATGCAGAAGAGCAGCAGATGTAGCCAGGGATTGTGGCATCACCAGTGGAGGGCCACTACAGGAACAACCACTTTCAGCCACTGAGGAATTCCTGGTGAATTTAGGCACACATGACAGCTCCCAGGCATCCATTACACCGTACATCTTGGATGTGGGTGCCACAGTTTCTGCTGTAGAGGAGCATGCAGGTAAGCTTAGTTTGATCAGCACTGCAATACTGTAACATTTAGTGTATCAGGGTGTACATAGTCTTACATGGGTGTCAGGTCTTTCTTCTTTAGGGAGGGATAACTGCAGTTTGACTGTCATGCTCAGATTTTGACCAATATAACAATTAATACAGTGGCTAGTGTAAATGTGAGATATATGGACTTATTACCTTGCGTATGGAACATGTGGTGGTACTGACATTACCTCTCCCTCAACTTTTCACAGGTCCGTCAGATATCAGACAAGCCTGTGGTCCCACTCCTGGTAAGCGAGACACTGTTTTATTATAGATGTAGGTTTACAGTAATGTAATCCCTAAAGTGTCATCTCACACCTACTGCCTGGATTGCTATACTGTTGGCATGATTGCCAACTGCACACATATTTTCTGACTGTACACATGTTAGACATATTTTCTAACTGTACACATGTTAGACTCATGCATATGCCTTGTAGGTGTGACCACACTAATAGATGTGACAATATTGTCAGGACATCACAGATTTTCATATGTGTCAACCTTGCAGAGAATTCACAAATGTCAGCAGTGTACCTCACTGTTTCTGATGAGATTGCTGTGTAAATAGCTTTTATTTACAAGTAACTACAGGTGTTAGTGAGAAGAGCAATATCCTTTTGTCCTACTATATGAGATTGGGTTTTCAACAAGTCTCTAATAGTGACAACAGTGTATAGAGCATTACATATATTGCAACACAGTACTGCAGAGCATAATAGTGCAGGCATTAATGTACTGCTTTTTTCGTTCTTGTCACAGGTGACTAGGGGTGGTAGTGTCTGTCCCCTACACAATCTGATGTCAGTGTCTCATCAGACTCTGATGATGATGGTGGCCACAGTGAGGCACAGGTAGGGGTTTTGGGGTCTGAATCTGTTCCAGAGGTTGGCATTCCTCTTCTGCCCTCATTGTCACTGCACACAGTCAGTATGCCCACACATACCCAGTCACTGGAGGCCAGAGATATTGGACAGTCAGAGGGTGGGGACATTTTACTTGAAAGTGTGGCAACTATGGCTCCAGTGAGTGTACACGCTGGCCATAGCCAGAGAGCTGATGAGATTCCCACACAGGCAGATTGATAGGAATGCTTGTAAGAGGCCTGCAGGTCTTGCAGGTGTCACATCACGGGTCACTCAGCGCATGTATTGGCCCATCATGGAGGTACAGGCATATTCTGAACTAAACTCTAGATGTATGCTCAGGGTTATGGATGCAGCACAGTCTGACATCAGTGACTGCCTCCACTGCATTGGTGACACCCTGGATCAGTTCACTGATGCAGTGGACAAAAGGTGGGCTGAGACAGTGTCTGTCTTGGAACCCACAACGTCTGTGCTGGAATGTATGGTTGGAGTTGAGCGTCGGACTCATGGATGTAACTCAGCAGCCCCATCTGCTGAGAGTCCATGTGGCCATGCACAATCAGGCTCCCATAGTGGCAGTACCTCCCAATCCACAGAGGGGAGTGTGCTGTCCACACCAAGATGTAGCATGCCATGGGCTCATGGTCTTGGGCATTCCTGTGGAGGACATTTTCCGAGCAGACAATTGTCACCATCAGGTATTAGCACTGCTTCTGACCTTGGGCATGGAGGTGCCAGTGCAATTCCTGGCAGAGTGAATTTCCATGTTCAGGGCCAGAGACGGTGAACTGTCAGATCTACCATGCATGGCTAAAAGCTGTCCAACATACTCACATGTAGGGCTAGCACTGAGCTTCACTGTGTATACACACACACACACACACACACACACACACACACACTCACACACACACACACACACACACACACACACACACACACACACACACACACACACACACACACACTGTCAAATGCAATTCACCTACAGACACACATGGCGCCTTTTCATGCTCCATCTTACCTGCTTACCTTCCTGACTCACACATATGCTGTCAACCTTTTGGGTCAACTTAGGCCTCCTGCACCCCCACAGAACACCCTGTGCAAGTGATGATACCTGTGCCATATCCCTGTCATCCTTGCCATTGATACAGGGAAATGAGGAAATGAAGTTATGTGTCTGATGCACAGGGTGACTATATAAAGTAACATGCACTTGTGTAATGCATTGTTATTTTGCCATGCCACTTGTAGTGGTTACTGACAGATGCTGTATGCTGACATTTGTCATGAGCATGACACATAATTTTGTGTACCTTATGTTGCATGATGTTGTAATGGCTGTATACTTACACAATGAAAGGTGTACCACAGACCTGTTTATGTTTCTGTTTCAGGAGTCTGTTGGGAAAACCTATGGATACACAGTGGTGATAAAGCCATAGATGGCACAGCACAGGATGGAATGTCAGCACAGAAGAAATATGTATTCAGCAAGGTACAGTACTATAGGTGAATGGTAGGTTCATATGTGTATAACAAACTAACAAGGACAATGGTGTCATTCAGTGTACTCATGCATCCCTAATATATGAAAGGTCTGATTACCTTGATAAGTGTTACCAGGGTTTTGGAAGGTAACACATCTACAAGCTGTGGTGATTTAGATGACCCATCTACAAATTTCCTGTGACAAGTACAGACATTTGTCTGACACCAGCTATGATTATCTTGTTCTACATACCATTGTGTAAACTGTCCATGATGTGTGTCACAGAAGATGTGTGCTTCACATGCATGGGGGGCCTGTTTCATATAGGGTGTACTGTTTGTGTAATATACCTGTCTATCCAGCATGTACTTTTTATATGATAGTGACGTTGTAGGTGTGTAGAACAGGTAAGACATGTGTTAGTCCTGTCATGGGTACACAGTAGGATCTGACACCTCCCTTTTTGGCAGTAATACACATCCCCTCTAAAGCATTTAGGAGGTAGACGACACATGTACGGTCTTGACAGGGACTACATAGGACATGCTATCTACACTCTGTATTGGTGTACCATGGAACCTGTGTGGCTGCTACAGTTGCAAGGTATGCCTGTGTAGTGACATAGCAAGGTTGTCATTGTACACAATGTATGAGTGCCACATTCAGTATAGCAATGACAGTCTGGTATTTACATCCCATACCTTTCTGTATAGGTTGTACAAAATTGAATGCATCCCCTCATCTTACTGACCAGTAAAAGTCAAAGGCTACATTACTCTCTGTGTCCATAACTCCATGAGTAATGGCTCAACTGTGTGTGATGTGCAGACACTACAATGTTTTCCAGAGGTGAATGAATTCCCAAAGGATAGTATTGTGCAGATGTTGGCATTTAGTATTTGTCAGTGGCTCAGACAACAGCTGAATGTGTCTTAGGCTATCCTGGATAACTGGTGGTTCTGTGTGGGATTCAGTGATGGATCCTTATATGAAATCACCTGCTAATGTAGTCAGTCAGAGGTGACTGACAGTGGCTGTGACTGCAGAGAGGGAATGGCTATAAGGAGTATGCTACTAATGATGACTGGTGAAATCCACTGGTGACTGGCATCATTGCAGCATAGGTCTCCAAATGATATCTTCCCAGATTATGACTGCCAGACACTTGCCTATATACCAGCTGACACAACACTCTGTAGATAACCTGCATAGATTCCAGCAAGGCCTGCTGGAACAATATTGTCAAACACCTTGTCAGGGCATGGTAGGTGGAGTGAGTCATGTTTCCATCATCCATTATATAGTGTAACCATTAATGCGCTACACTGGTTAGACTCAGTAGACATGATTTGGCCTTGAGCAAAACAAGCACTGTTTGGTCCAGTGTCAGTAAGTGTATGACAATGCTGCTGCTTGTATCTATGCTAACTCCTTTCACGGCATTTCATGTAGCATGACTCAGAAATCTGGGGACACTGCTTGGCACTACATGCTAGTTGTCCTTTGTGCAAGGTCGTATTGCAGTTACTTCCAGCATGTTCCAAGAAGAGAGTCATCCAAGGTGTCCATACAGAGCACAGACAAGCATGTTAGGGAAGTGTAATATGTATACCCTGTGAAGGTAACGTATGGGTTTTACACAGGTATTCTGCAATTGGACACTACCCAAGCAGTATGTGTACTGGAAGGACACAATTACCTTGTGAGGACTATGTTAAGCATGGGAGTCCATGGAATTGCCAGTGCCTGGCAGCTACTATTGCTGGTCTCACCGACACCACTCTCATATAGGATACCATGCTCCAATACATTTTCTGTCATCACACACAAAACATTACTATGAAGCCCATGATGACAAGCAGGACGCAGCCTGTTTGTTCATCAAAATAGCTGTCCCACATCCTAAAACACTCTGGAGGCTGCACATGCCCTTCTCCCAGTAGATGCCTTGATTAGCAAGCTGGGCTCTCAGTTGGTGTTTGCATGTCATATGGCTTCTGCTCCAGGGTCAGTAGTATGTCACTTGGGAATTGACAAAGGGGGATTAGGAGCATTGCTGTAGTGCCACAATATACTGTACAATGTCCAGTGATATAGATGTCAAGTCTTGCCAAAACAATCAGCACACTGGTGGTGAACCATCGTAGGTGACAATATCACAGCTAGTCTTGAATTCTGACCTTCAACAGATTACAGGTGGATATCTGCATGACATGGCTGTGAGGCCTACTAGAGCAGACTGGCCACCTTTGGCCAATGTGTGTCCACCTTCACATGTCCTACACATGTCATACTGTACAGTTATTTAACCAGAGCACATGCCTGTGCTCTCACATCATGTCACACAACAACCAGTGTGCTGTCTGGTTGCTTGGCAGGCATTGTACACTTACAAGGCCAACTTAATGTCAGCAAAGTTGAACAAGTCCTCTATGCATGCACAGGCATCCACATATTCACTATAAGGTATGCCTATAAACACTGTACATCAGGCTGTGAACCCCAAGGGTGTGGCAGCATGACCCTAACTTTGCAAGACCTGCTGCTGAGATGTTGGGAGTGTCCCCACACCTCTACTCCTATGACACACAACCACGATGTGTGACAGATTTGACTCTATTTCCAACCTTGCTGCCATGGTGTCTGCAACAGCAGTTATTACATATGGAAATGAGCATTATGCCAACATGCACAGCTCACATCCTGCACCAACTACACCCACATCACACACCTACATGTGTGCAGCTCCTTACCAGACACATTGCCAGACAACAGACAACTCAGAAAATCCTGCCTCTGGAGTGCACAGTGCACATAATATTGCATGCACCACTCTCTCACCGGTCAAACACCTGAGGCAAAACACAACATCACACCTCTTAGTTCATAGATGATTGCATTGTGAGACACATTGATGTCTGTGTGAAGTGGTTACATATGAGAAAGATCACAGATAGCTGTCTGTGGGTTGACACACTAGGCCTTACCACATATTGCTGCAAGTCACAGAATATCAGTTTTCATAATGTTGACATCATAGTTTCTGCAGGTGTGTCCGACTGGGGACATATGTCACCGGACCGTATGCAGACACATGACTGAGCTTAGCCAGTCTGTGTCTCTCACGGGTATGTTCATAGCTTCCAGCTGCAGTTTACCCTCACCTAGGATGATGGCTCCAAACACACAGACATTGATAGAAGTCAATAATTGCCTTAGCATGTGGTGTCATTGTAAGGGGATCTACTACATGTCTGCCTGGGATGCCTTGCTAAACAGACATCATTGTTTAACCAGTGATGGTCTTCATCTCTCACCCCTGGGATTTGGCATACTGGCCAAGGCTGCTGAAACCCCCATGATGCATCATAGATGGACTGTTGAGATAAATGTTAGTAATGAGAACACCATCTTTATACAACATCATGGCTGTGGTGCTACATGCTGGGTGTGGCAACACTGAACCCCACTCTGTGGAAGGTGTCTCCACCCTGGATTAGACATGTGTGCAGTCAAGGACATCTGGTTCAAGGCTATGGACAGCACCACAGCCATACCAGACTACATTTCGATCCACATCTTCAGACCTCAAATGACATGTTCTAGGTAATGCAGGTGGTGTATACATAATCATTAAGGTTAGACACACATCCAGATTTTGTGAAACACTGTGATATCCAAGAGACACCACAGGTGACATTCAGTATTGGACAGGAGCATAATCAAGCAATAGCTGACAACAGGAGCAGCTCCATGGATCCAGACACCCATTGTGCATATTTGTATGTGCATGTGTCTATCAAGATATATCATTACACCATGGTTTGGGGTGACATTAAGTGACCACCAAGTGTGTTGCTCAGTCACAACGCAGATCACTTGCCCAAATGTTAGCCAGGTCCTAAACTACAGTGCCCTGGAGCAGTGCCTTGGCATCCCCACATGGGAAACCAATGTATTGCATTATGTATTTACCAATATGGGTACACAGTGCAGCCCCCCCCATGTGAGGTCCTCCCTGGAGGGATCTGGCCACTGATAAATCTCATTAGAACTACCAGCACTAACCCCTCCCTTATGGACAATACAGACATATATTTCAACAAAGCCATTTATTACCTCAACAGGATGGCTGACATAGCTTGACTGTATCTTCCCCCCTCAAATGGGACAGATAAGTATGCAGAGCTCTACACCCATGCAGTATACCAGCAGCATTACAACTGCATAAACTTGGCTGAACATGACCTCCACAGCTGAAAGAAGCATATAGTGTAGTTGTGGTGATGTATAGACATGGTAAGTGACAAAATTAGTCACCCACACAAAGCAGAACCACAATGCACCATGTAGTTACATGTGTAATCTCAAAGGAAATGCCCAGATTGTCAGTGAACTCATACATAATGATTCCACATATAATGGGTCTCTACTCATAGCTAACCTGTAGTCCTGCACTTTCTGCATCTACTTCACTCCCATGTCCCCACCACATGTGACACATGACATTACTACAACCTGTCCCATAACTTTCATACTTACAGAGCAGGCCATAACTGGCCTGTCAATGGAGGATAAACAGCATCTATTGGACATGCTAACATCCCAGGCTGCATCCTAAATGGGATCTGACAAGGATTGCTAACACCATTGGGAAAATCTTGCAATCATACTGAAACCACTGGCTGCATCCTAGCTGAGTGGACAACGGCAACTCTTATACCCTTGCACAGACCAGCATAACTATAGACCTCTTTGTCTGAGTATCCATATCTGTATGTCCATGGGGCAAATATCATGGCGCTGATCAGCACACATATATGTGATTGACACATAGTTATTTGTACACAGTTTGGATATGTGACAGGGGGGGTCATGACTGTTCCACGTGATGGACATTTCTGAGGCAGTGACCAAGGACCTGGGTGAGGAGATATCAGGGCATACAACCTCCTAGACTGAGCCAAGCCATCTGACTATATCCCCTGCCCAGGCATCATTTACAAAGCACCCACTTAGGTATCCATGGTACTGTCTTGCAGGGGTCACTAAGTGGTCCATTGATGACACACATACTCAACATAGGGACAGTTGCCTCCTGTAGCTGGTCTGTAAGCAGCCATGTTCAACATGGCTCAGTCCTAGGTTCTCTACTGCTTTGAGTCCATTTTACCACAATACAAGCAACTACTGAATGTCTGTGGCTAACAATGTTGGCTGATGCCTGAAAATTGTGAGCACTCATAGAGTCTGTGCATTATGTCAATATTCTGCAAGAGGGTATTGATGAACAAATGCCTGTTGACATACTAATGACCATAAACTCCATGCAAATATGTATACAGTATCATTTCCATCAGTAAGACTTATGTACCTGGTAAGTAGCACATCAGTTGCAACATGTGATGTGCATACTCAGGGGTAAAAGAACTGGGCACACAGATGTGGCCACACAAGTTTACACCTAATGTACCTGAGATCACCATGTCTGCACAGTGGTATGGCAAGAATCATATTGCATAGCTGAGGGTCAGTCACCCATAAGTGACATACTCATAACCTCCATGTACTCTTCCCTCAGCATGCTGATATCTGAGTACAATGGCCATTTGGTAATGTACCTTTCCAAGCAGTACTGGCACTTGCACACCTCAGTATGGTCCATCAAGAGGGAACTTCACATCTTTAGACTGTGTTCAATGAGGATCATCTGACATGAGTGCCATTGGAGTGTGTGTGGCATATAGAGTACTCAGACATCATCTCTGCCTTGCATACAGGGCAAGGTATGATCCTGCTTGATTGCAAATGCTGCATATCTTTAGGTGGCATAGTAGGTGGATTAATTACTTAATGACATTAACCCAGTATGTGACATTAGTACTACATGCTGATGGAAGAGATTTGTCTAGCAGACTTTAACACACATTTGAAACAGAATCCTGCCTAATAGCACACAGAGCACCACAGTGCACCTCAGCACATGCCATCTGTATGATTGGCTGGGGGACCATAATTTCAACACAGGGCATCTACCTGTGTCACTCTTGGACTGTGGCAATCTGTGTTGATCACATAAATAAGGGTATGAAGTTGTTTAGGATTGTGAGGGCTGTATGGCCATTCTGCTAGTTAAGTTCAAGCATGCTATGTTTCCATAACTTGATGTAAAATGCTCTAACAGCCACACACAAAAACATGGCTACCCTGAGAATAGCACAACTTCCAATTACTGCTTACAGGTTATGGAATGGCACACACATAGTGCAAGCTGGCTGTATGTAGATTAGAACACTTACCTATGTAATGGTACACACTACAGATCACAGTACGTGATGCATGCAACACACTTCAATTCTTCAAGTACTGTGGGTTTAGGACATATTATGCTTGATGACATTGGCAGGCCTAGTTGTGGTCAGGCATTTGAAGGGCTACATCACCTGTGACAAATAAAATACTGCAAAACCCTACCTGTTTCTAAGTTGATCATATATATGCCATAGGGACATACACACACACACACACACACACACACACACACACACACACACACACACATACCACATTGCCTAGTGTGAAATTAGAACCCCTATCTAGCTAGTCTTATCACACATGCCACAGCTTAAGTCTGATAAGATGATGACAGCTGGTAGTCTTCAGGTAGATGACATCATCAGGCCTTGTAGAAGAGGGCATTTTGGAAGCAGCAGCAACTTAGAGTGCCAAAAAGTGCATAACCATTACAGTTTGATAGCCACTGAGGTATTCTTAGTTGTTTTTCAGGGGGATACACACACATGCACACACACACACACACACACACACACACACACACACACACACACACACACACACACACACACACACACACACACACAGCAAGTGGCCTGGAGTGAGATTAAAACCACTATTTATCTAATCTTACAAACTATAGATCACAGCATTTATTACACACACCGAGGCTTAAGTTTCATACTACAATGGCAGCTGGTGGTCTTCAGGTAGATGACATTCTGAGGCCTTGTAGAAGAGGGCAGTTTGGAAGCCAGCAGCAACTTACAGGGCAAAAAAGTGCATAACCATTGCAGTGTGATAGCCACTGAGGGACTCTCGCTTATTATGCAGGGACAAAGACACACACACACACACACACACACACACACACACACACACACACACACACACACACACACACACACACACACACTCCAAGTGGCCTGGAGTGAGATTAGAACCCTCCCTATCCAGTCTTACACACTATAGATCACAGTATGTTTCACATGCACCATAGCTGATGTCTGTTTTGCATGTGATTGCAGGCAAGCTACTTGTGGATTACACAAACTAAGCTTGTGTTGAACAGCATCTGTGGCCTGCAGGGTGATATTGCTTCATACTGTTATCTGTATCTAGTATCCTAGCAGTTTAATTAACTGTTAGTATCCTAGCTGTGTGTCTACAGTTACTAGTATGTCCATATGTGTCTGTTTGCACTTGGATTGGCAAGCCTGTGGGCAGGAACAATGTGCCCTGTCCATGCGTGTGTACACAGCATTAAACATTACATCACCTATTGCTGTCAATCTGGTAACATCCAGCAGGCACAGGGGTCTGTACATAAGTGCATTATGTACTGCTGACCCTTACTTTGGATCCTCTGAGGAAGATTATAGATGCATGATAGAGCAGCTTTACTCACCATTATTAGGGTATGTATGACAATACAGTATCTACGCACATGTTTATGTATATAACAGGGATGTATATATAAATGTAGCTGTGTGATACTGAGATGCATATGTGTATATATATATATATATATATATATATATATATATATATATATATATATATATATATAAATATATATCTATTTGAAAATATAGAGTTAGATATGTTATGTATATGTATACATATATGTATGTATGTATAGACATATCTATACATAACAAGTCATTTTGATGACGGGGAAACAGAATTGCGCTCATTTTAACTAAGTGTATAGGCATGTCCAATGGGATTGTCAGCACTTATAAAGTGTCTTGTGACTCTAGCCCATACCTACCTGTACTCCAGTCTGGGATTTTGTGTGTTACAGACAACGACATATGTTCCTGTTTTTGCAGTACTGTTATATGTGCAAACTGCTGTGCTGGGTGTGGGGGAACAACACCACATGTTCTGTGATGAACAGTGGTCCAAATATCATGTGGCCCCAATGTTTAACATTTCAGTTGACAGATGTAGTCAATATTCTAACTATGAGGCCTAGTGAATATTAAGGAACACATACTAGTCGACTGGGTATCTGTAGTCCCATGTGGATGGTACTTCTGTCCAAATAGCCCACTATATTTCCTTGCATACATGCAGCGGATCCATACATACAATACCATATTATAGTAACTCTTACAAGTAGTGTGAAGGTTATAGACTTATCTTGCGAATGTAGCAGTTCACAGAAATGTAGTGCAGGGCTGATTCTGTCTGAAGCAAGCAGTACACAGCCAATACATGGATAGTTACAGGTTGTGTGGGTTGCCTGACATCACTTTTAGTATATTTGTGTGAGTAGGAGTAAGGTGTCAATCTCTAGGGTTCAAGGTTGTCAGTGAATATGCTATGATTTGTCTCTTAGCCAAAGTCAGGGCATACTGGGCATACCTATGTCTGCCTAAGGGGATATGCTCAGGGGGGTTCCTACTCTGAGTCCTCCTGTGCATGTGGCTATGGTAACCTAGGCACTGGTGAGGGGCTGTTTATCACCTCAGAGGTGAGGGGAAAAGAAATGTGCTCACTGGCATGTGGTAGCATGGCATCCAGGAACTGGTGAAGTATCCTAGATGCTGATGCCTGTGAGAGTCCCATCATCTCCCCAGTTCGTCTTTGGAAGCGTCTGTAGCAAGTATCCTAAGGGCTACACATACGTTTGTTTCCACTGGGATGGGTTCCCCTCTGTTGACTCTGAGTTGAGAGTGGCAGAGCTCAGTGTGTTCTTGTAGATTGTGCTTGTCCACCATGTAGCGTTCTATAATCTCCAACCCATATAGCTCCTGGAAGGTTACCCTGGGCCTGAACACTCTTCTCCTTCTCTGCCTAGGCCTATTGTCAGCAGCACCAGCAATACTGACTTCAGCAGCTAGCATATACAGGTGTAGCAGAGCTGCAGCAGCCCCTAGCATTAGCTTAGTTAAAATTCTCAAGTTTCTACTCCAGTGGTCCAGAGTATTGGAAAAAAATCAGAATGTAGGCTGTATGCATAGTTTATAGAGCTCTGCTGTAGGTGTAGAAGGTGTGATTGGCCAACTATTATGCATTCCACATGCCTATAATTTAATTAACACAATTTAATGGCCCTATTTTAGCTTAAACAAGGGTCAAAAGTAATTAAATACATTTTTGTTTTCAGAGACACTCAGCACAGTGGTGTGCCGTGCAAACACTCGTACTCAAGGCAAACAGAGCTTAAAAGTTAGTGGACACACCTTCCTGAAAGGACATGCTCAGCCAGGTGACACACTGTGCAAACAGGACCAGCTACGCTGAACTGTGCTTAGAAGTCAGTGGGCCCCACAACCAATGTCAGCTACATCCTGTGCAAACAGCAACCTTGGTCTAAGCCTACAGGAAAGGAATATACAAACATGATTACTCCTTTCTGCTATTCAGTAACTCCACCACATTTGCATCGGTATCCATGCTCACATCCTGGAAACTACACATTTCATAGCCCTATCACATTAACAACAGAACCAGTGCACCATTGTATGGACTCCACGCAAGGTCCTGTAATACATTTCTGGCACATCATATTAATTTTTTGTTTTTCCAATTTTTTTTTTCTATAAAGCATGTTTGTGCACTGCCGTGTGCCATGCAAACATGACCACATTATTAAAAAGTAATAATTTAACTTATTTCCTTTAATTTTTCTGACATACAAAATGACAGTTTTGGTGATATGTGCATGTGGTATGACATTTCTGACTATATATCTACAATTTTACAACCTCTTTTCTCTGTCTATACTCCTGTACATGGAATTTTTCTGTGTACAGTACAGACAGTGACACAGAGTGTGGAGAGATGCCTTTCTGCTTGCTGGATCACTCTACCTGCCTCATAAGAGATTCACCTGCTTATGAGGTGATTTGCATGCCACAGAACTTTCCATGTTGCCGTATGCATGTGCGCTGCTCAGCAGTGCTTACAGAATCTAAAACTCTTCGTGCCCATGTAAGCAGCACAGCACAATGCCTACACAGAAAAAAATGTATAGGCTGTATTAAATTCCCCCCACTATGAGTGTGCACTACCTTTTAGCTAATACACAAAAGGTTTGATGGGACAGATGCAGACCATCCATGTCAAAGCAGTTAGGCCTGTGTACCATTTCCTCCTAGGCTGCTATATATTATACACCTTTTGAATGATACCAGAAGCTAAACCAATTGTTGAAGTCAATAATCATTTGTATGTGTTGTGGGATCATTCTTTGTGATTACAAAATGCTACTTAGGCTAGGTTTAGACCTGTTTTGTGCACATATTTTGTGGGTTCCATAATGTCTTATTTCATATAGTCCAGGGAAATACATTTCAAGTCATTTACACCCATGTGTACTATGACTGTGTCATATGTGTACTTATGGTGCAAGAACTTCTGTGCTTGTGTGACATGGTGAATCCTGATGTAACAGGCAACTGATCTTGACCGTCTCTCTGCACTGCCTGGAAAGTCATGCATCAGTGTGTCTCAAAATGGAGTCACCAATGACTAGGATTTTGGATTATGTGAAAGTTTGCCTTATGGGCTTTTGAGCTGAGAAACTGTGACTTAGATATATGTTTCAAGGTGGGTGCTGCCTGAGATTGTGTATAGATTTGGCTTATGTTTTTTTCGACTGAGAAACTGTGACTCAGTTTCAAGTTGAATGATGCCTGTGTTGTGTTTGTGAGGTTGCTAAGGGCACTTGTTTCTTAGCTTCCACTTATGAGGCCTTTGTGTTTTTTTTTTTTTTTTTTGTAGATTAATTTTAGAATCCTGAACATATGCAGGTCTATATGTTTGGGATGATCTGTATGTGTGTGATGTGTGACAGTAACAACCAGCTTGTTATTTGTAGTGTATTTATAACAGAGTTTGCCTCCAACAGTATTACATAACTGCAGCTCTCAATACTTCCTTGGTTTGTTTAAGTAGTGGGTGGTTGCCAGTAAAACATGGGACAATTTCTATATTATCTCAGGATGCCCATTTCAACCCAGCTGGTTACAGAAATTGCCAGAAAGTGCAAATCCATGGTTCTAGGTCCTTTCTAATATGGGCTGTGGGGATAGTAGTGCCTGTCAGGTTTGGAGTTGATTACTGGGGATGCTGTCTCCTGGTAGTGAATACACTGTTTGTTTTAAAACAGCTGCATGCAGCTAGGAATCAGTGATCCTTAGCTCATTTTTCAGCAAAATCATAAGAGTAGCATTAATCCCATTCTGCTTCTGGAGAAGTAGTATTCACTTAGATTTTGCTTTTTTCAGGACCTTTGCTATAGTCTTCTCTTGGTAGATACCCTGAATAGAACCTACAGCAGCTGGACACAAGAGACAGCCAGGGTACATAGAGGTTCTGAAGATGTTTCCACCAAAACTTCACCCACACCCAGTCCCATACACACTGCCCAGTCAGAAACCAAATGGAATCAATGCCCATTTGCTCCTTTTCTCATTAGGGGTAACTAGTAGTCCTATACTGGCTCCTAAGAAAAGCTATGTTCAGGTTTTCCAGTAATTGGTACTCTCTTGGAAGTCCAGGGAATAATTCCCATCTGCTTCTTCTCTCATCAGGAGCAAAACAGAAGCACTAACCTTAAGCTGATTCCTGAGAAGATCTTCCTAGGCCTTCTGCTGATTGGTAGTCTAGTCTCAAATGTTACAGATTTTAAAAGTAAGATGGAAAAAAAGGTATAAATGCTCTGAATATTACAGGGTGCACTAAGTGAGTGGGATGATATGAAACAGAGGCTTAATTACTCCTTAAGAGTCTAAGGGTCTGGCCTTCCCAGTTTAATGTTTTAGTGCCTAATAGAATGAGTAGATGAATGATACCGAGAAGTGTTTCCAAAGTCAGATTTACACTATTGCTTTAAATCTGAATATTTTGAAAACATTGGAGCAGATATGTAATATTTCAACAGCAGGAAATTGTTCATAGAATGTTACTTTGGGTTATTATGAAAGATAATGGGAGATGTTAAGGTTGAATCAGAAAAAAAATGATGAACTGGATACAAGAAAGAAAGATTTTGTTTATTGTAGATGGAGGAGGAGTCCACAATATTATATCTGAATTTCAAAAGAGAAAGTAGGTTTGATAAGCTGTTGGATGGCAATGGGAATAAAAAAAAATCTCGCAGACATTGTGGGTGGAGCTGAAGAATATCCAGATTTAATATATAATGGAAACAAGGTAGGATGTTAGGCACTTTGGAATAAACAATGGAAATTTCTGCAACAAAGCTGAATAGTGTTTTAAAATTACCTGAAGAAAATAATGTACCCAGATTGGGTGAGATTAGGAATTGCTTCACTAAAAGTAAGAGAAAATCAAAGAAACAGATGCTTAAGGAATTTAGAATTAATAATTTCATCAGAGGATGCCAAGCTCAATATTTTTTAATTTATAATACAAAACGTAAGATGGAGGGAATAAAAACTGATGGCCTATTGCATGTTGCAAAGGGGAATTATAAGATATTAATATATATCATTCGGCTGTTGTTGACAATGGTGTTAGTGCAGTTCGTTCAGGTGGAAGTTTATGGCATTAAAAGGAAAGATATTATGTCTGTTGATTATTTCTCGTTGGTAACTTCTGTTGTGAGGAAGAATGAAATAGGACATGTTATTATATACAATCTAGCTAAAGTGTTTGGTAGGGTTATTCTGAGGTAGTACCTTTGGTTAATGAATGGTTGGGTAAGAAAAATTAAGTTAAAAATGAAGTTGGCCAGGATCTCCAATAAGTTGATTTTATTTTGCTTATTTGTGAATGCTGCGATTTGAGACAGACAGCAAACAGTTGATAAACAGAGGTGCCAGATGAAGAGGGTATTAAGACTGTTATTATGAACTGTGTTTGTGATGCAGTTTAGACATTAGGAATAGAATTTCGGTACAGATAGTAGCAGATGTGTTAGACAAAGTGTTGGGGACAGGATGGTTATACTCAATTAAAAAAAATCAAAGGTTGTGTGAGAGGTTAAGGCTTTGAGTTATTTAGTTTAATGATGAGTTATTAATTATCTAGTGATTCAACTTTGTGGAAAATCAAACAGGAATTGAAAAGGAGAATGGAAATATTTTTAGAAATTTAAAGAAAAAAGAGTTTTGATTCATTCATTTGTAGTAGTAGGAATTATTACTGAGAAGTTTTCTCTTTACCTGAGACATTACAGTTATTAGACAGTCTGTTTTAAGTGCTTTGAGTTAAAAGTAGAATAAGGCAAAGCAGATAGTCATGTATAGTCAAGTGGATAAGGATGGTTTAGATTTATGTAAAATGATTTATTTGAAGTCTTTACATTTATTTTATGTTCACTTTGAAGTGCAATAGGAATAATTTGGTACGGAGATGTATGTGGGCAAAGCATAACCTTTTTAAGAAAATGTAACAGCTGGAAAAATGAAATGTGAAACAAATTGTGTCCGGCATGATTTTGGTAAGAAAATGTTTGAAGTTAAATACAGATGGGATTAATCAGAACAGAAAGTTGGAATATGAGGCAGTGATGAAATAGCATTATTGTATTAATAGGAAGGAAGGAATATCACAAAATACTAGGTAGCCTATAAACAGAAAAAAGGAAAATATTTATACATGCCATGATTTGGACAGATTTTTTTCTGAAGGGTACACATACTAAAGAAGTTAGTATTAAACAGAAGTGAAATATAAAATGTTGTGCATGGTCAGCAGGTTTACTATAGATAAATCTTTATGTCACGTTATTTTTATTGTAATGGGCTAGGAAATGTATAGGGTAATATATCAGAATGATTATATATACCCAATTAAGGTTTATAAATGAAAATCTCATTTCTTATGGACTTTTTCAATGTCCATCTTTGGATAGGAATGACAGTGAATACAAGGCCTTAGCAACACAAGTAAGGGAAATATGGTTGTAGTGATGTTGTACAGTAAAACTGGAGGTAGGGAAGTTAGTACAAGAAAGCAGATTTTGTTTATGAAAAAAATTGATAGGGATTTGGAGAAAGAAATGTAAGAAAGTTAGGAAATTAATACACAACGGTAAAAGTAGTTTTCTGTTTTTATTAACTGTGTGTGTTAGGGATATGTATTTGTTTATTTATCTGGATTACTTTATTGAATGGTGAAAAATATTTTAGAAAGATGTATGTTGTTTGCATTTATTTACATTTCTGGAACTCCTGCTCTATTTAATACGCTCAAAGGAGCCAAGTCGGACAGATGAGACCTCGGTTTAACATCTTATCCAGTGAATGAAAGGATAATAGTATTACACTTCATTTGTGCAACACTCTCATCTTAAGCAGCACCAGAGTTTCAGTCTTATCAGTTCAAACATCTGGTGTGGAATCAAAACCATAGCCTAGTGAAATTCCTGTCATTAAAAGCATATATGCTACTGTTGAGCCATTGATATACAATGTTGGTGGTTAATTGCATTAAAGCACATTAGGTGTGAGGTGTTTAATCTGGCTAAAGCCTGAATTTTCATTCAATAAACAAATTCAAATTTTTGTTGATATTTTCAACTTTCCATGTAAATATCATAGTCATTACTTTTGGCAGCTATTTTTTCTTCAATGGATGCTGACTATCAAGCCACCTTCACCATCCCAATCATTCCAACTACACACCCCCTCCCAGCGTATCCTTACTTTTCCCTGCATAGGAAGGGCATCCCTACTAGTAGAAGTCCTGCTCAAAGGCAGCCAGTCTTACTTTGTGCTGGTTCTTCAGGATCAGGAATTCCACTACACAACCAGTAAGATAGGTTAGTAAAGAAGCCATCTGACCATACAGAGTTATTTACCCTGGCCTAACTCCCAACTCCTATATGGTGATACACTATGACTGTACAGGCTGGACTGGCAATAAGTGGCTCACAATGAACACATGTCCTACAACTGGCTGTAGTGTATACATTATTAACTCTATTCCCTCCATCTTCCCCAGCTGAGGCTAATTCCCTTATGCCTTGCCTCTGCCATGGCTCGTAGGGTGATCCCCAGCATATACATCCCATCCAGGTGAGGCATCCCCGTCATCCTTTGTCACTCCATCAGTCATCTGAGCAACTAATCTGACTCAAGTTGCCAGGACTACAGTCAGGACTTTATCCCCTCTACACTACTAGAGTGACAAAATATATCTTAATTATTTTTGAAGTACAATAGCAACTTCCTTCTTTGATTTCATAATGAGGCTTGTTCCATAATTCTGGAAGAATTTGTATAATGTATCTTGTATTTTTTTTTCTTATTGATATTTATGTTTAGAATTATTTTCTCTGATCAAATGTTAGATCTCCCAGCAGAGCTATCCAGGGATGCACTTTCTGATAATACTGGTACTATTGCATGATAAATCATGCAGAGATCACCTATAAATAATCAGTAAGAAACAGAATGCAGAATACAAAGGCAATTACTGAAGCCATTCTGAATAATTCAGGTTTTTCTAACTCTATGATTTACAGGCAAATAACCATTGTCTCACTAGAAGATGTTTCAGGTGGTTTGTTAAGTGACTAGAGAATACACAATTTTATTGAAGAATGAGTTTGATCACTGAGGTATTAATTGATACAGTGATCTTGGAGAATAACTAAACACCTTGTTTAGAATTAGATATGTCAAAGAATTGTCTCTGATCTGTAACAATAATATCATTTTTAAGAATTTGACCATTTGACCTTTTACAGGGCCAAATTAATAAACCTATGGTCATGTACACATTATAGTAGTTGTTTGTATCCATGAAGCACCCTTATATGGTGCTGCATGGTCCTTCCTAGAAGAAAACGTGCAGCATGATGAAAGGCTGGTCCCACAGCCATGTGGAGTGCTAATGAACCATTCTGGGGTTAGACACTTATGCTAATTAGCCATGTGCTGTCTTCCTGGCACCACTTCAAGGAAGACTTCTGCATGTCCAAGCGATTAAAGACAGGACTCAGCCATGTAGATCAGTATGGCCTTCCATACCATGTTGTACTAGCAAACATGCCCTAGAGGCTGAGTTCAGCTGTGTCCATGAACGTGGAGGGGTGGGGACCACTAGACACCAGGATTAACTGTAAAAGTGCCATAATGGTACCAGCATTAAGACAGAGATCGGAGGCTTGTGATATCAGTAAACCACAGGGGAATACTTTGCTGTGATGGCACCAATGTTACTATTGGGACCGAGGGTGAGGGAACCATTGGACATCAAAAACCATAAAAAGTTTGGAAAACGTTCAGAGTAAAATACCAAGGACCAAAGCAAACTGAACACAAAAATGCAGGGTCACACACCAAAAAGCTCCAACTATAAATGGCATGTTAATAAAAACATGTATAAAAATACATTGGAAAAATAAATTGAGTGCTTTCATGCCTATAGTACACGGGACTTCATCATCATGACCACCTGAGAATCAACACATCATAATATTCAATAAATTAATCATGTGACAGGAAAATTAATTAAATAAAAACTTGAATTGTTTTAAAGTCACAGCCTATAAGATAGAGTGGAAGATATAAAATAAAAAACTTCACATTAAAAACATACTGAAAGTACTAATTTGTAAAAACAATAAAATCTATAATTTAGCTGCTTTGTACGTAAGGACTGGTTATAAAGAAATGCAATCATTTAGACCTGGAACATTAATGGCACTTAACTTCAGCTGCCATAACATTTTTCTATATTCCAGCTTTGTTACCCAGTCCGCTCCACAGGGGTTAATGTCCACTTGTTCTAAACTGGCAAAACCAGAATTATTGCAAACTTCATTTGATATAGTATGTTTAAATAATGTTTTGCTATAACTATTTTTATTAATATCATATAAATGTTTATATATTCTTTTACTCAAATACCTTTCAGTTATGCCTTTGCGAAAACTAGGACACAATTTACAACACCCCTTTGCTACCACAGTTTCCCTTCGACAAGTAATTTGTAGATTTAAACAATTATCCAGTTTGACGACATTTCCTTCTAAAATGTACCCACATTGATTACAGTGACTGCAATGGGTTGTACCAAGGTTAATGCCATCAAAGGTCTTAGTTGGGGCCCGGAAGTTCAAAAATGGTTTTAAAATTTTGACCCGTTACAAGTATAAAGTGGCTTCTCCCCTAATAATTTAAAAAATAGTAGGTTTAGCTCTAACCACATTCCAGTGTTTACAAATAATATTTCTTATTTCACTAATGCAGACATTAAATTGAATCAGCAGAAATAAAAATATTGTAGTGAAAAAACACAGCCAAAGTAATAAAACACACAAATTTAATAGAGGTAAGTGCTTTCATATCTGATATGATGCTTCTTCAGACCAAAAGAAAATCTTCACAGCTCAGCTTATATAGTTAAAACACAATTAAATAATTAACACAATTAAATAATTAATCATTCAATCAACTCTCAATTAAAAATTAATTATTATTACAAATAGCCAATAAAAACAAGGATAACTACATAAATACATAAATAGACTTCTATTTCAAATTTCCATTTTTAAGGTGAGGTTTTATTGATGCCCTATCATTTAAGCCAGGAAACCGATCTGCTTGAAGTTCAATAATCCATTTTAGTTCCCTTAGCTCAGTAATATTTCTTAAGTCACCTAACCTAGGTCCTAAATGTACACACTCTATAACTTTAAAACTAAAGGTATGAGACTGATCAAAAGATGCTAAATGCTTGGCTGGGGCATGTCTATTAATATTTCTCTTTTTCATTGCTAAAAGATGCTCCCTGGGTCTTTTAGCAATGAAAAAGAGAGATATTAATAGAAGTGCCCCAGCCAAACATTTAGCATCTTTTGATTAGTCTCATACCTTTAAAGTTATAGAGTGTGTACATTTCGGACCTAGGTTAGGTGACTTAAGAAATATTACTGAGCTAAGGGAACTAAAATGGATTATTGAACTTCAAGCAGATCGGTTTCCTGGCTTAATTGATAGGGCATCAATAAAACCTCACCTTAAAAATGGAAGTTTGAAATAGAAGTGTATTTATGTATTTATGTAGTTGTCCTTGTTTTATTGGCTATTTGTAATAATAATTAATTTTTAATTGAGAGTTGATTGAATGATGAATTATTTAATTGAGTTTTAACTATATAATTTGAGCTGTGAAGAGTTTCTTTTGGTCTGAAGAAGCATCATATCAGATATGAAAATGCTTACCTCTATTAAATTTGTGTGTTTTATTACTTTGGCTGTGTTTCTTCACTACAATATTTTTATTTCTGCTGTTTGGACTTGTTGCTGTAGTGAAGTCTATCCACAGTGGCCTTCTTTTCATTGCTTTGGATTAAATTGAATCACCCTAGCATGTTCGTAATGCCTTACAGAGGTAGCATTGCCAAAATTTACAAGTGTTGTGAGTGCAAAATCAAGTCGTAAAAGAGGTTTGTATTTTATACCCCAGCCATAATTAACCTCATTGATAATATTCCTTTCTAAGGTTTTGGGATAACCCTTGACTTTAAACATATTAAAAATCACATTTATTTCAATCACCACTTTCAAGAAAGCGCTCAGCCATGTAGATCAGTATGGTCGCCCCCACCATGTCATAGTAGTCAGTTGTGACCATGAATGTGTGGGATGGGGACCACTAGTCACCATGGCTGACTGTAGAAGTGCCATAACGGCATCAGCATCAAGACAGGGATTGGGGGTTTGGGGGATCAGTAAACCCCCAAGGAATACATTGGTGTGATAACACCAATATTACCAAAGGGACTGAGGATGGGAGAACCATTGGACATCACAGATGAGTATTTACTACAGGGATTTAGCCAATAATGATGTACAAACTCATCATAGTTAATATATTCCTGAATCACATTTGGGCATGTCACTCTGAAATGGTAGGGCTCATGATACAGCCTTTAATGAATTCCCAGGTCAAAGCTTCTTGATAGTAAATTACTGAAATTATAGGTGCGGTAGTTACTGCTGCAATGTGCATGAATTCTTTGCAGACCATCTTGAACAACATAGGCATTTTTTGTTGAAGTGAGTATGTTATCTCATTTGTAGTCATTAACACATTCATCTTTCTCTAGCTTCTTCTGTCTTTAAAGCTGAGAATAATATAAAAGTTTAGTATTTAAATACAAAACAAAGAGAATATATAAGATAAAATGGTGAAATAACATACCTGTTTTCCATTGCACTGAATGCCCTGAGTTGTTGAAGAGTCTATTATGCTAAATGTTCCAATGGGTTCATCTTTTGCAATTGTCCTTGTGCTGAGCAAGAATCCTTTAAATGGCTGATTTGCGGATTCTATAGTCACTTTAGAAAAATAAAGAATAATAAATAAAGAACATAATGATATGAATGTATTTCTTACAGAATATAAAGCAACATTTTTCAGTGACAGGTTTGTTATAGCACTTGGCTAAAACAGATTTGGAGAAACGCAGTTCTCATAAGATGATCTGTACTGAAGACTGTTTGTTACTTTGCAACATCCTGAGTCTATTTACTGTACAGTATAATACTGGCTAGGATTCAAAGACAAACACCATGCTCCTGAAAAGCACTAATATCTGAAGATGTCACTGCCTGAAACACCAGAGAGATAATTACTAATTTATGAAGCAGAGGATATCACCTGAATAACAAGTAAAGAACCTAATAAGAATTCAGATGTCCAGTGGTAGTGGGAAGAACAGTGCTGTGCTCCTCTCTTTTTAATTTCTCCAAGTCCTCTGGGTTTCTAATACCATGACGGGAATGGACCCCATTCCTAAGTCAAAGTATGATTAAAGTTCATGAAATTAGTATTGTTTCAATCTTTGATGTTACCAGCAATGTGCCCAGAAATGACTCCTGCAACTCATACAGAGTTGAATGTATTGGTAACATAAATACATATGATTTAAATTCTTTTTTATGACATCCATTGCTCCCACTACTATTGTAACTGTCTGGTTATCCTTCTTCCATGTTGCCCCCATTTTTGTCTGCAAGTCGTGGTATTTTATGACTTGGTGTCTCTCGGTACAAAAGATAATGACTGGGTATAGTAATTTCAATGATCAATGCTACTTTTGTCTTCTTTTCATGGACTACTACTATATCTGGTTACTTCAAATCTATTTTTGAACTGTTAGTAATGGGTGATCCCATATGAAATGAACTTTATCATTTTCCATAATGCTTTGTGGCTCATGTTTCCAGTGCTTCTCAGCTACTTTAATATTATAATGTTTGCACAAGCCCCAATGCAACAATCTTGCCACAATGTATACAAGGCCTTCTGCCATTAGTGTATCACATCCAGTGACAAGATGTGTGATTGTTTCCAATTCTGTTTTACAAAATCTGCATTTGTCTGTTTCTCCAACATTTTCAATGGACTTCGTAATCCAATGTGTATGTATCCACTATCCTGGACCTCCAATATTAACGTTTCATCTTTTGGTTTAAATTTACCTCTCCTTAATCATTCCTGCATTAGATCATGATAGGCATGTGGTTGTTCCAGGAGTTTTCTGTACTTAACAACTATATTTATGCATTTTCCACATTTCTTGCCTTCTCATCTGATTTTCACCTTATATTCTTTTTTTGTTTGTTTTTTGACACATTCAATTGCTGCCTGTTTTTTGTCTACTTCTGATTTGATTTCCATTCCCCACTTGACACTGATATGTTTCTGCTAAACTAAACAGGGAAGTCATCTTAGACTTTCACTATGTTTGGATCTTGTGAGGTCAGCAGATATGCATGCAGTCCTATGATTGCAGATCTATACATATCATTAGTTTTGCGGGTGCCAATACCTCCTTTGGAATGGGTAATATATTAACTTGGTATGCACTGATTTTTGTAAATCCTTTGAAAAGCATGCAGTATTTTTTTCTTTTCCTGTCCTAATGATTCAATACTTTTTGGGGCCAGTCAATCACTGCAAAATTTTAAGTCGGAACAGGAAGAGCAAACCAGTTTATAGCTTGGACATTGTTCCTAGATGTCAGGACTATTTTAATCTTCTAAAATATTGCTAAGTTTAGTTGCTTTTCCACATTTATCAAGACCAAATGATATTCTTATATCATCTGAGAAAGTTTTGATCACTTGCAGATGTGCTTTCACTTCCTCATCTGATGAACTGTATAGTTTTAAACCATCCAAAAAAAGAAGATGAGAAGTCTTTACACTTTGTTGTTTTCTAGGAGCTAAATTGTAACCATGACCTAATCTGTTAAGTAGGCAGCTTAATGGGTTAAGGGCAAAAGAGCAGTGGTGATAAAGAGTCACCCTGGAATACCCCTGGGATAATACTTTTTCCTTTATCATGGCTTAGCTGCAACCTGGTTTGCCACTGTTTCATGGTCACTATAATGTAATTGATCAGTTTAGAGTGTTTTGTATACATTTGTAGGAGTTTTTTTATTCAAGAATGTGTGATGCTGCCAAATGCTTTTTTTCTACTCTATCCATGCCATACTTAGATTCATCCCCTTTTTACAGTTCTCCATTATGACTTTATTTAACAACAAATGATCCATTCTTCAATATGACTTTCTTTTTTTTTACCTCTTTTGTTCTATTGCCATGATTGAGTTTTCTTCTAACTGACTATACACGCTGTTGGCATCCGTTCCAGGGTACAGTTTATAGGTCATCGTGAAGCAAGTTATTGGTCTATAGTTTTTAGGGAAGCTTGCAGGTTTACTCATAAGAAGGAGTATAGTCTTTCCTCTTGTTAACCAGGTTGGTGTCTGTTCAGAGTACGTATATAAATAGTTCAGAGCTAAATTTCATTTAAAGATGGTAACACTTTTATCCAGAAATTAGGTACTGCATCTGGGCCTGGGGTTTTCCATTTAGGAACTTTTCTTAATTTTATTTCAATTTCTCTGGTCATTACTTCATCCCATTTCATATCTTGTACATTTGAATTTCTTATTCTTTCTTTTACTTCTTTTATCCATTCAACATCTTTGTTATATTCCACAGGATCTTCATAGATGCTTCTCCAAAATGTGCCTATTTCTTCTTTTTTGTGGTGTTTCTATTCCTTTTGCCTTGTTTCCCTCTTCTCTATAAAACTCTTTTGGGTCATTGATAAATTACTTATTTTGTACTTTTCGTTTATATTTATCTGCATATCTTCCAGGTTTTTCTGCCTGTGCTGATATCATTAGTTTATTGTTTGCAATAGTGTATGATAGATCCTGGTCTGTTCTGATACTGCATATTGCTTTTATCACATCTATCTTTCTGAGCATTTTTGTTTATCTGTTCCCTTTTCTGTACTCTTCTAACAGCAATACTTCTTGTCTTAATTGTTTTATAGTTTTCCCTATTCGATAGAACCATGATGGCATTTCATTTCTTCCCTTCTTTTCCCTTACTACCCTATCTTTTTGTGTTAAGACTTTATCTGCTATGAATTTAGCTGCACAGTAATATATCTTATTTACTTCTGTAATATTGCATGAATTTCTATGATGTTTTGATTACTGCATTCATTTGTTTTATCAGACTTCTAGCATTTTGGGTCTTAATGACATTCTGTAATCTAGTTCTTTCATTGATCTTAATATGTCTATTCATCTCTATTAAATCAAGCAACTCTTCTCTTAGATTATTTTCTCCTAAACTAAAGGCACATTCTTTGTTCTCTGTTTCCTGTGGGCATTCTACGAAAAGTTGCAGAACATCTACCATATGGCAGGAACAATATTATAGCAGCATGCCTGTATGATGTGAAGAATGTTAGAGGTAAGGCAAGCAAGAATGTCTACCTAAATGGGCAATCCTGCATGCAATGCAGTGTCAAATACCTCATACTTGTGGTGGGCTCTGACAAGATAGGCAGCATAGCTGAGTCCAATGACCAACAGATAAACCAAAACTGGTGTACACAGCAATATGGCAACTCAGCCCATCATGTAAACTGTGAAAAAATGGGATAGACATGAAGTAAGAAAGGGGGAACAGCAAACAGAGATAAACAGAGAAGGATACAAATAAGGCATGACGGAAGCAGTCCATTTTTTATGACAGAGCTTATTTTGTAATTTCTACAAAAGAATAATATGTGGAGAAAGTAACAAGGCATGGTTGTCCATGGATTAGAGGGAGAAGGGCAATTAACAGGTACAGAAAGACCCAGACAAAGAAGATAGCAAAAAAAACAAAAGTAGGGCAGTGGATGGAGACATATCTATAGAGTTTAGGTAACTGAATATGTGGGTGGGTGGGGAAGTTGGATAATAAGCAAGGAAAAATGACATTTAAGTTAGAGAAGACATAAGGAAGGGGATAGGATGGGTTTCTGGCATGACTGGGTGCCAGACCAGGTTAGAGAGCAACAAACCCAGGCATCATTCATAGAGCTGGCCAGTGTTATGGGGCAGTTGCTTCTTTATAGGCCCAGTTGTAGATGCCTACTGGTTATTCAGTTCCTTCAGCCATATCAGAAGGCACTACATGTTACCAAGATGGCTTCTAGCTACTGACACACCTCTGCAACAGCTAGCCTCAACAGTTGATGCTAATATACAGGGAGAGATCCCACTGGTTCCATTTCAGGAGAGAAGATTTCACCCTGTCCCTTGTGAGAGGCAGCTAAAGATGGCAACAATGGCTCCTTCTTGTCAGCTTTGGCATGGGGACCATTGACCTCCAGAGAGAAAGACCTGGTGGAAACTGGTGACACAGTGCTAAATGTAGTAACTGGACAGAAAATAAACTGAGTATGGCCTTTGTTCCTACTCCTCCCCTTTGACAACTGTTCATGCACAGAGATGTCACAATGGGAAAAATTCTTTCACACATTTATGAAAGAAGCACAATTGCTGTTGTAAAATGCAATGTCACAGAACACACACACACACACACACACACACACACACACACACACACACACACACACACACACACACACACACACACACATACTATGATGTCCTTTTATAGGTACTCTGCCCTCTATGACAAAGAAAATGTTATCATGATATTCCTCTTTGCAGCTGCAAAACAAAGCATGCGCTATTAAACATACCTGTACACCATTGTACTTAGTGAAACAAAATGGTAGTAGCCCCCAAAGAATGCTGATTGTATGTTTCTGGCTTAATCTCCTGACTCTCTGCTCCCACTGTTTTGAGTAAGTCAAGGTGGCACTGCCAATGACCATCATACTGATGATGGCAGTGCTCCCTAGAATGAGAGATGGCAGTGGCATCACTGAACACATGGCCCAGTTTGCATTAGTTGTCTGCCTTCTGCAAAGGGCAATCTTAGTGGCACTGCAGACACTGTTTAGAGTACCTTTGTAGAAAGAATAGGAAAAATCTGCTCCCTGGTGCACCATGCAAGAACCCGTCAATTTACACTTACTGAGCCAACCATGTCAAATGACATGCCCACTTATGGAGCACTATGCCAAATGTACATGCACAGATGCATACTTGTCAATCACATGATGTGACTACTGCTGCATCATGACAATATGTGAGTATACATGCCATATGCATGGGAGTACAGGTCTCATATTTTGTACTAAAGATGAAGTTCCCAACTAGCACCAATATGTACATTTAGCATGCTGTGTACAGACTGCTATTCATAGACTTTAGCGATTTCTGGCTCCATTATCATAACCACCATGCTGACTGTCTGCTCCTACAAGATATAAACTTCTGCCACCATTTTCCACAATATATAATACTGCCATATGCCTAAGAAGTAGAGGAATTTGCCTAAAAGCTCAGTAAATGTGGGCATCACAAAGTTAAGGAAAGAATCCTATCTGCTAAATATCTCATCCATAACTACAATCCTTGTGGTCACTGCTGCCCTGAAACACATGCCTTGTTGCATGTGCAGGTGGGACCCCCATCACCCAGACATAGTACTGTATGGTCTGGGTGTGTTATTTAGGACTGAGTTGTGTACATAAGAAACTGTGAGGGTTACATGCTAAAAAATATATGAGATCCTAGGGCTGTACAGAGAGAAATTGATACAGTGGCAAAAAGGGGTGTCATTTTGCATAACAGTAAATGCAGCTGCTAAACAGGTCCATAAATGGGGAGACAATGGTCATAGTGATGTACAGGCCACATTATAACATTTGCACCAACTCCATGACATATTCTGCTCTCAGGTGCACTGTATAGCCACCTTTGAAAGGCAATGTCTAAAAAAAGTTCACTAGCGATGGGACCAAACATTACTGCCTGACCTCTATACATATGGGGTGTGCCTTCTGGAAAAAAGGTGCTGCAGAGAAGCATTATCAGGACCAAATTTGGAATGGACTGATGTAGGATGTAAATACTATAGGTAACTATAATAGGTCCCTACAACAGTTGTACCAGGAGGTTACTGATATGATACTCCATGCAAAATAAAAGGAACAGGGCACTGAGACAGAGAGGTCCTCCACTGGGGTGGGTCACCATCACAGAAGTGGTTTTCAGGGTTTAAGGTGTTTTGCTGCCACTTAGTTGCCAGGGGATTGGCATAATGTATGGGGGGTGGCTTAGGTGTGGAAAAAGTCCTTCCATCAACCACCCATGTCTCAGTAGGGGAAGCACCAGGTAAGTAATGTCCATTAAATCAGGCTGTAAAACATACCACTGCATAACTGGAGAAAGGGCTTGACTAAGGTTCACCTTCATGTCTGTCTTTCCAGATGTATTTGGCTTAAAAAGAAGCAATATCTTGCATGGCAAGGTACATTCTTCTAATCTACTGTATAGTACCATTTCCATGTGTACCAGTATGCCTGCCACAGGAAAATATGGAGACATATGCATGTGGGCCAACAATGGAGTCAATTTTTTTCATACTTTCATAGGTTCCTCAGATGGGAAGCACCAGGTAAGTAATGTCCATTAAATCAGGCTGTAAAACATACCACTGCATAACTCGAGAAAGGGCTTGACTAAGGTTCACCTTCATGTCTGATTTCCAGATGTATCTGGCTTAAAAAGAAGCAATATATTGCATGGCAAGGTACATCTTCTAATCTACTGCATAGTACTGTTTCCATGTGTACCAGTATGCCTGCCACATGAACATATGGAGGCATATGCATGTGGGCCAACAATGGAGTCAATTTTATTTATAATTTCATAGGTTCCTCAGATGGATGGTCCAGCACAACAGACCAATATTGGACTGATGTCAGCAGGGCCTCTGTGATGGATTATGATGTCAACATGCAACTGGCACAGTTTGATGATTCATTTCCACTGTCTTCAACACAACAGGAGGAGTGGGTCACCCAAATCCACCATTAAAGATGCTAGGAAGAAGGTATTGATGGAGCATACAGACTCACCAGAATATGACAGACATCCTGTACTTGAAAGTCTGACATGGGCTTTACCTATCTCCCCACCCCACAGAACATTTGACATGTGCAGCAACTGAGATGAGCATACCCAACATATATGAACAATATATAGTGGGGGGTGCAGTGGCGCTGTGACTCCAGAACTATCTCTGATATGGCTATGACACTCAAAATGAACCAGCAGACATCTTTTTTGTTTCCTTTTTTCCTCTACCTTTCTTTCATTATACCTGCCCTCCCCTAGTGCTCTGCTGGGTCTACCCACCACTCCATGCCATCCCCGGACTTATCTAGTGTTTCACATTGGAGCTGGACATTGATTCAAGCCTGCAGGGCTCAGTATGTCTGAGCTTCATTCCAAAAGGGGTCCAATTTATGGCCTACCTATTTCCCCCACCTTTTTGTGGCAGTGTGGTATAGTCCTTGGGTGGGTATACAATGTGTATTAGCAGTGTATCATCCCATATCTACAACAGTTCAGCCAGGCATACTTTCCACCCACTGACCATACCTCCACTAGAGACATCCCTAGCCCCCACCAAGGATTGTTGCCAACATACCATTCTCCCACCGAGATGAACACAACCATCCCTCCCTGGCCAATCCGTCAGTTGGCCGAGCCACTAATTCATCCCATGTTGCCTTGATCAGAGTCGGGGCTTTATCCCTCTATGCCACCAGAGTGACAAAGCAGCTGTTCAGGTTACTGATCCATGCACAGATGTTTAGTATGTGCAGCATTGTGGAGATGGTGAGAGTGCTACATGCCTTGTGACAGGACAAGCACCAAATACGAAGTGGTCTGGAGACATAGGGAAAGGGAACAAGCAGTACTGCTGTAGTCACTGCTAATAAATGCTGCCTCCATAGGTGCATCTGTGAGACAAATTATAACAGATATCTTTTCGGTTTCCACAGGAGAGGTCCCAGGACGGAACCCTGTGGTACTCCACTGGTCACTGCTTTGAGGTCAGATTCGGAGTCTGCAACTTTTACAGTGTGGGTTCTGTCATTGAGCCAGTTGGCAACCCATCTTGTGACGTAGGGATTTATACCTAGTTCAGTGAGTTTAGCTATAATTCCAGAATGGGGGATGATGTCGAAAGCCTTGGCGAGGTCAAGATAGGCTGTGTGAACTACCTTACTCTCATCTACAGCTTTGCTGACTGCCTCAAAGAAGTCGATCAGGTTCAGGAGGCAAGATCTGCCTTTCACAAACCCAAACTGGGTGGGATCCAGAGTTTGGAGGTTACCAATATCTTTGTTTATGAGTTCCATGATGATACGTTCCATGGCCTTGCAGACCAGGCTCGTCAGGCTAATAAGTCGATAGTCCCTGGGATCAGTGGTGGCTCCCCCTTTGTGGAGTGGGATAGCTGTTGCTGTGCACCATTCAGTGGGCACAAAGCCTGATGTGAGGCTATTATTGAACATGGTGCTTAAGTGGGGAGCCAGTTCGTTCTGAAGTTTGTGTAAAATGCAGCCTGGGATGTTGTCCAGTCCCATGGATGCTGTGTTTTGGGCTTTAGAGACTGCAGCTTTTACCTGTGTAGTTGTGATTACAAGGACTCTGCATTCTTCCTGTATAGATATGGGCCCTTTAGGGGGTGGGGGTGGGGTAAAGTTAGCACTGAACCTGTCCGCCAGGATGTTGGCGATATCAGTTGGTTCTGTAATTTTCGTGCCTTTGTGCTGTAACTCAGAGCAGATCTGGGTGTTGCCATCGAGATTCTTGACATAGCTATAGAATGCTTTGTGGTTGTCCTTAGAATTAGTGGTGATTTTGTTTTCGTAGCTAGCTTTGGAGGATCTTATAAGGGATCTCAGCTTCTAACTGAGGCTGACCAGGGAGCTCCTCCACTCATGGGATTTTACTCTCTTTTGCAACAGTTTCTTCCTTCTGTTGTAGAGTTTGTGTATGGCAGGGGACCACCAGATTGGCTTCCTTTTTTGGAGGATAGCATCTGGGTTCTGTTTGAGATAGCACAATCCATGGACTCATGTAAGTGCTTATAGAGTGCATTTGTGTAGGATTCAGCAGTTGTAACTGTATTGTCCATCTGCATGGGTGTCATAAAGTTCACCACTTCTGTCTTAAGAAGCATGAAGTTGGCTTTGGAGAAATTATTTACAGTGGTGTCCTTAATGGGGGGTGGGGGCAGGATGTGGATATCAAGGATGATTAGCTTATGGTCAGATTGGACCAACGAGGAGTTGACTTCAGGTGTGGAACACCGGTCACTCATGTTGGTAATGACTAGGTCTAGGATATTGTTGCCCATGGTGGGGGTGTGGATAAGTTGATCCAGGGCATTGGAGTTTATGAATTCCATAAAGCGTTGAGCTAAGGAGTTGGTACATGAGTAGTTTTCCCAGTTAATGGTGGGGTAGTTGAAGTCACCCATTATTAGGGTGTTTGGTTGAACCCTAATATTTTCCAGTACATCAAGAAAAGAGGAGTGGGAATCCTGGGGCATGGTGGGGGATCTGTAGCAAGCTACAATTTGGAATGCAGTTTTGCCCAGAGTTAGTTGCACCTGGATAACCTTGGATGCATTATTCTGAGCAACTAGCCTGGAAGTGTGGATATTCTTAATGAATATGGACACACCTCCGCCTTTGGTGTTTTGGTCCAAGTTACATGGCCGAAATGTGTGGTATGAGTTATAGCCTTTTAGTGCATTGGTGCTCTCTGGAGCCTTGAACCACGTCTCAGTCACTGCACAGATATCAATGTTCTCCATTTTAATGAGTGCCTCGAGTGAGTGCATTTTGAGATTTAGACTTCTAGCATTGAGTAGCATTACCCTCAGTTTTTGCTTGCCTGTTCCTGTTACGGTGGTGAATTTGTTATTTGAACCTTGCCTAAAAAAGGCACTATAGGGGCAGCAAGAGCCTTAGCCAGTAGCTGGAATCCCAGGGGCGACAGGTGCAGGCCATCTGTGGCAAAGTATTGTGGTCTGTCGACCATGTCATCCCAAGCAGACAGATACTGGATCCCCTTAGAATGACACCAGAAGCTTAGCCAATTGTTGAAGACAATCATTTTGTCCTTGTACTGCGGTATCATTCGGGGCGATGGCAGAATGTTACTCAGGGCTAGGGTCATACCTGCCTGGGCTACAAGATCAGAGAGCTCTTCCATGTCTCTTTTCATGTAATCCAGAGAGGTACATCTCAGGTCATTCACACCAACATGGACAATGACAGAGTCATATTTGTACTTGTTGTGGAGTGACCTGAGTTCGTGCGTTATGTGGCGGATCCTGGCACCCGACAAGCAGCTGATAGTAACCTTCTCCTTGTTTAGGCTGGTGACTGGGACATCAGTGTGCCTGACTATAGAGTCACCTATGACTAGTGTGTTGGGTATGTTGCTTTGCCTTATTGGCTGTGGTTGAGTGGCACACTGAGTCTGTGGGCTATGTGTCATTTGGGTTGTGTTGGGGGATGGAGGTTACTTGTGTTTCTGCTTTGGAGGTCTCTGTTGCTTAGACAGATTATTATTGAGAGCCTCCTCGAATGTTTTTGTGTTACTATGTTTGGATTTTGGTGGTGTAGATTTAGTGAGACTATGTGATGAGTGTGGTGTGGTGCAAATGTTTACCTTCTCCTCATGACTGTCAAGTTCAGTCTTGGTTGGGGAGAGCTTTACCTCCAGTTTGACTAGATAAGTGCATCTCTCACAGGTTGTAGTGTTTGGTGGTAGGAGGAGAGGGTTGTCTGTGTACATAAGGCAATTTCTACATTGCCTCAAGATGCCCAGATTCATCAGATAGACAGGAGAGAACACTGGGAGCTGACCCTTGGACATGCCTGAATAAAAAACTATTTTCCTCTAGATAAGCGAGGAAAGTGAGTACAAGAGCTGTTTTTCTCTAAGCAAGTGAGAAAATTAAGTACAAGAACTGTTTTCCTCTAGGTAATGAGGAGGATTGAGTGCTATAGTAATTAGTAGATTATTTAGTGCTTACAAGTTCTGAACAAGTGCTGAGCATGAATAAGCAAATTTAAGTGCTAAAACTAAGAATCTGTATCTGCACTAGACGAGTTATAGGACAGAAACAAGTGCAAATGCAGGCTTTCAAATCAGAAAGTTGAGAGAGATGGAAGAGATTGCCCAAACGGCCAATAACTACAAATTCTGGGCCAGAACCACTGCTTATGTGGTAGACAGGTTACCTAGTGCTTACCAGTCCCACTGATAAGTTAGAAGGATTCCCTCCAACACAGAAAGTCTTGGGGGATTCATAAGCTTACATACAGTCCTGGATATCTGCAAATCTGTATCTGGAACACTAGATACAGGAAAGGTAGGAAACAGGCTTACAGTTTTTTTTTTGTTTTTTTTTTTTACAGAAAAGTAGCAGAAACAGTAGTAAAAACAATTCACATTCAGTGCAAGCTAGCACACTTGAGTATATAGCAATATTAGACCAAACACAGTTTAAAAACTGCAATTAAGTTAAAAAGGACTAAAAGCAAGTGCAGAAAGAGTTTATTAGGTAGAATGTGGTAAAGAGATGGGACTGGGGGAGTGTCCCAGATCAAATCTACAGTGGGGCGGGCAACTGCAAAAGCCACCAAATTTAAACTACAAACCAAAAATAGGAAGGGTGGGACAAAACAGTTTCAACAGAGATCTAAGCAACAACTAACAGTGCAAACTCTAAAACCAAAAAAATATACTCAGCTCTGTATATTTGCAGATAGTCGGGAAGGCAGTCTCTCAGAGCACAGGTTCCAGCAATTAAATGCAGGCTGTTACTAACAGGTCAAATTTTATGCAAGTGATCCTTGAGTTAGATAACACACAAGCTGTAAAAACAGTTATACCAACTGAAGAACAGAACCATAACTCTCAACCTGGAAACATCAAAAATCTGGACAAGGCCCATGAAAAATAGGTACAAATCTGTACGCTGATTAACATCTAATTTGTATACATAATTATGTAACCCCACCCACTCCAATGGAATTGTGGGATACCAACTTTCGAACGCAAATTGAAGAACAGACAACTAAAACATGACACCAGAGAAACCCTGCAGCCATTCCAGTGTCCTGTTACCTGGCTATTTTGCCCCATTTACCATAAACACTAATGTATGCACATACTGCTTTACTTCTACAATGATTTGAATTTTATTTTTATATTTTACAGCACAGCAATGCAGAAACACTAAAAGACATCATCTGGTAAACAAAGCAATACTGTCTCACAATGAAAATAGGCTTGACATTAAACTTTGCCCTTGAAACTCACATTCATTGAAACAGCATTGAAACCCACACCACGTCCAAAGAAAATGCATCTGGCCAGTTTTGGATATAGATTATTTATTTATTTATTTTTATTTTACATTTGTTTACCGGGCTAGTCCATCTGGATACATATCCATTTTCAGCAGAGGCCCGGGGAGAAAAGCTCCACAATAAACCTACAACACATTGATTTACATACAGAATAAATTCTTGGTAGAAAAATATTCAGAGAGACATATTAGACATACAAATAAATTGACTAATTCGATGATATGCAATTAACAGAAATATGGATTCATTAAAAACAATATACAGGAGGAGATAGAAATTTTAGGGATCTAGAGATATATGAGAAGAGAGAGACCATTAGGGAATGGCATGACGGAGAAAAGGGAACTTTAGAATTAGTCCGGTTTAGTACAAGGACATAGCCAATGAGCGTTAAAGAATAATTTGAGATTAGTTTTGAATTGGCTGAAAGAGGTAGCTAGTCTTAGGTTATTTGGAAGGGAATTCCATAGCTTTCCAATGGAATTGGCATAAAGAGCATCGCCACCCGAATTGTTAGATTTCGTCTTTTGTACCAGGACACTATTTGAAGAACGAAGTCTATTTAGATTGGAGTAGGGGGTCAAAAGTTTGTTCAGTGAGGGGGTTTTATCTGGTTCCTTAATTATTTTAAATGCTTCAGTAAGTTGGTTAAGCTTGAGAAGATTGGGGAGTTCTAACCAGTCAAGTTTTCTTAGGTTGAGGCAGTGATGAGTACGGTAAGGCTCTCCTGTTACAAATTTGGCAATATGGTTATAAGCTACAGAGAGTTTGTTAAGCACAGTTTTTTTGAGGAAGGAAAGTACCGGAGAGGCGTACAATAGGGTAGAGAGAAGGTGAGTGCATGCAATGGTTAGTTTGGTATTGGGAGTAAGAAAGTTCTTAATTCTATACATGGAACCAAGTTTCTTGTTTACTGTCTTCATAGTTTGACTGATGTGCATGTCAAATTTGAGCTTGTGGTCAATAGTGACACCTAGTAGTTTGGTATTGGTGACAGGCTCAATGATGGTGCCGTTAGTGGACTGAACGTGGAAGGCCATATTATTAGAGAGTGGAGGGTGTTGCCCTAAAGAAGTGGCTAAGGTGGGGAGAATTAGTAGTAGCTTAGTTTTTATTGGGTTTAGGATAAGTTTCCATTCGGTGAACCATTTTTCCACTGCAGTAAAGCAGTGTTGGGTGACTTCCTGGAGATTATGAAGAGAAAGATCAGAGCAGATCAGTGTAGAGTCATCTGCGTATTGAACGCAGGTGGCTTTGGGGATGACTGAATGGAGATCGTTTATGAATACGGAGAAAAGAAGGGGACCAAGTATTGAGCCTTGGGGAACTCCTATTGTGTTAGGTAGCAAGTGAGATAGCTTGCCTTGCCACTGAACTGCTTGTTGTCTACCAGAAAGGTAAGCATTAAACCAGTTTAGGGCCGAGTTATCAAGGTGAAGGTTTTCGAGGGTATTTAGTAACAGTTGGTGATTGACCATGTCAAACGCTTTTGACAAATCAAGAAATAGAGCAGAAGTAATTAGTTTGTTGTTACGGTTGCTGTTGATTGAGTCGACAAAGGAAAGGAGGGCAGTGGTTGTACTATGATGGGGGCGAAACCCATGTTGAGTCTTGGACAAAAGATTGTTTAGGGTGAGATAGTGTAGGAGTTGTTTGTGAGCACATCTTTCCATTATTTTTGCTATTGGGGACAGTATTGCTATTGGTCAATAGTTAGAAGTTTCCATGGAGGAGCCACCCTTATGAAGAGGGATGACGTAAGATATTTTCCAAAGAGAGTGGATTGTGCCCTCTGTTATAGTTCTGTTAATCAAGATTGAGATGGGGTAGGCTATAACATCTGATGCTATTTGTAGGTATTCGGCTGGGAGACGATCAGCCGATAGGGTGGATGGTTTAAGTTTCTTCAATAGGGTTCTAATATAGGAGGTGGATATTGGTTGAAGGTTAAAGGCAGGTGGAAATTTGCCAATAGCACTAGTAATGGAGGAGGAAGAAGAAGGTAACTGACTGGCTAGGGACTGGATGGTCTTGGTGAAAAAAGAGTTAAACGTGTTAGCTACTTCTTCAGGATCTTTACCGATAAGTTTCTCGGGGGTGGGGGTAGAGGATTTCCCAGAATGAAGGAGGTTATTGAAACCTGCCCAGAACTTCTTTGGGTTATTCTGGTGTTTATCCTGGAGGTGACAGAAGTAGTTCTTTTTATCCCGGGTGATGTCTGATTTAGTAGAGTTTCTGAGCTGCTGAAATTTAATGCGATCTAATGCGATTACCTTTGGGCTGTTTTCAAATCATTGGCCCCTTGCACACAAAACAAGAAACATACATGTGTTCTTTTCTTTATACACCTTCCTGACTTTATTAGATTATATTCCTTGTATAATACAACACACGTTAGAGCGCATTTTAAATTTATTGTTTGAACATTTTACCAGTAATCTGCACTGTAGGCAATGAAACAAAAACACATGAACCAATAATGACAAAAACTGCCCAATTCAGAACTTTTCCATCATAAAAGTCTGCTTCCACACCCACACTATAAATAGAATGACAGTAGTGTAAGCCATAGGCATCTTTCACAGCGTCTCGCACTTATTTTCAACTTCATTTTTTTTTTGGGGGGGGGGGACAAAAGATCAAAAACCAGGGACACATTTTAAACATTGCTTGTATAATTTTGTAAAGTTGCTAGAATAAAATGTTGTGTTACCATCATGCATTGCAATGGCAGGTTTTGAACCCAGGACTCTATGTACTACATTCTGAACAACATACCACTATCCCAAATCAGCCACTGCCTGAAAAATAGGAAGACTGAAACTTAATAGTCATCATTTAGTGAATTCATTTCTCACTTCTCAACATAGCTCTTAACCTCAACACAAAAAACATGGACAAACAACAAAGCCAATAATGGGGAAATACAAATTCAGTTCTCACTTCTCACTCACCATATCTCTGAACTGTTAGCACAAAAACAATAATAGGGGAATACAAATTGTGTGCTTACTTCTCATCATAGCTCTCTCAACTCTTAGTACAAAAAAAATCTGGACAAAGCTCAGAGCATAACTTTCAACTGTTAGAGAAAACAAATGTTCTCACTTCTCATCATAGCTCTCAACTCACTCAAAAATGGTGGTGGTGGCTAGGGATAGTAGGCTCTTTTTACCCTGTACCAAAGGTACAGAGTTTGAGCCTGAATACCTCTAGCCACCAAATGCATTATATGGGGGCATTTTCACGCACACAGAGTTGTGGGCATTTGAAAGACTATAAAACAGCTGGAGTGTGATTACATTCATCATCAATTGTATTCTTAATTGGTATAATACTGCACCCTGGTCAACACAGAATGAAAGAAATTCAGCAATCTCTTAGTGTAGGAGTATTAGTTAGTTTTAAAGAGGAAACATTGTAAGGGATTCACCCTCATAAAGCAGCTTGTCACACACCACTGTGTCATGCCTTTGCCTTAGTAATAACAATGGAAATATCTTGTTTCAGTTGTTTCAGAACGTGTTTCTCCTCATAACTTAAATTCTGTTTGTCATTTTTCAGAATGTCAAAAGCCTCTTCATATATGTATTTATATAACTCTATTTTTGAAGGCCTTGACTATAGAGAGTCAAAGAGTGTTGAAAGGCAGATGGGTGAAATTTAAAATTAACCAAGTCAAAGTTACTTTTATAACTTGCAGAATTCCCTTTATTATGACCCATAGCGCGCACGCATGCACAAACACACGCGCACACACACACACACACACACACACACACACACACACACACACACACACACACACACACACACCTTACCCTGAGTAGTTGCTATTAATCCTCAATACATTCCCATGCTCTTCTGTGCTCGGCGAACGCGAACTCCATCGGCTCGGCTGCCATTATTCCTCTGCAAACTGCTGCTAGTTCACCATGTTAATCCCGGTTTGGCAAACTCCATTTCTGCGCTTCCCGCCTTTTCCACGGCCCGCCAGCTTGCAATTAACTTCCGTTTCAGCGCTTCCCGCCATTTCTCAGCCAGCCAGAAATGATGATGTGAGCTCCTTGAGCTCAATTCTGACTGGCTGGTAGCCTGACGGAGCTGACGTCATTGCGCACGTGATGATGTCAGCTCCGACAGCGTGAACATTTTAAAAAGCAAAGAAAAATTGGAAATGAAGGGGTGCTACTCGGGAATCGTGGCACCCCTTCATTTGGACCCGAAAACTCGGTAAAAAACGAGTAATTTGGAATGGTTGGGAGGTCTGGGCAGAACATATGGGGGGGTGGGGGACAGTTTCAACAGAGATCTAAGCTACAACTAACAGTACAAACTCTAAAACCAAAAAAATATACTCATCTCTGTATATTTGCATATCAGTCTCTCAGAACAGAGAGACAACAGTTTCAACAGAGTTCTAAGCAACAATTAACAAATTCTGTAACCAAAAAAAATATACTTAGCTCTGTATATTTGCAGATAGTTTGGAAGGCAGTCTCTCAGAACACAGGTTCCAGCAAATTAAATATTTTGTGCCACCTCATAGCACCATCCTTTTTATATGTCATTGAATAGAGCCACCATTTTGAGTTCCTAAATTTGCATATTTTATTTGTCTTTTTTGCACCAGGATGCACATTTACATGTAATTATGGACTCCTTAGCATGTACATACTGCACTATTTCATCCATTTAATAAATGCATGATCTGTGTCTTAGAATTACTCAGACCATGCCCATAGTTGCTATCTGCCCTGATTTGGATAGTGCATTATTCTAGCCATCTATGAATCCCAGTCCATACGACTGCAAGAGACTAAGCTTTTAATTATTTAAACCTGTCAAGGCAATCTCATCTACAGCAAAGGCTAGTCAGGCAATGTTTTTCAGATTTTTGAAACAGACAAGAAACATTGTTACTAATGGATAGTAAAAACCTTGACTGCTTGAGCAAAATATGCAGGAATCTAACTGTGATACTGCTTTGGCATCTTGGATAAGAAAAATTGTTTGAATCTGCTATGTAATGTGAAAGATTCTAATTATGACATGATTTTTATTGTCACTTGTGAGGTAATTGTTCCAATGGTGCTACCTAACCTGAGGTGAATTTATTGTGTTGTAATACTACAGTTTTAAAATACGTTAATAATGACTACTGTTGAATGAAAACACAGTACAATTTATATTTATTCACAGAATCACCCTTCAGCCTAGAATACTCTTTCAGGTATTTATGGATACAATATGAACATAATTATGCATCCATGTTCCAGAATAACCTTATGAAAGTGTGGGCAAATACCTGCAAGATCATCATAGATGGCAGCAATTGAAATTGTCCTTGTTATCTAAAGGAGCAATTATCAGGATGAACATCCTACCTAAATTCCTATATCAGTTTAATGCCTTGAATCTGGTCAACCCAAATAATTTCTTTCAAACAATATACAAGTAACTAGCCAAATGTATATGGTTCCCTAAATCGGTTAGGATAAGTTATCAAAAACTAATATAGCCTAAAGAAAAAGGAGGACTGAGTCTACTGGATTTCCAACTGTATTACTGGATCACCTGTGCAAATAGAATTATTTTAATTTCAAAGTTCAACCCGAAGAAGGATACCTCGTCCGCTCCATGGGTAAGAATCTGGCACAACCATCAAATCGACACTGACCTTAATCCAAAAGCCCTCCCCTTCCTGTCTGCAATAAGTCTGAAGAAATCTAAAATAAATAGTATTTTGAAGCAAAGGGTAAAAATTTTCCAGGACTTAATAAAATCCCTTGATTTGGATAAGACCCTTTCCTTCTTCCAACCTATACACATGAACTCCAACATCAGAATTAATAATAATATGCTTAATCTATCAGACTACCCTTTAATCAAAGAATGCACTGTATGGGATATTCATAGACACAAAGAAAAATTGCTACAAGAACTGAGAAGTGAATTAAGGCTGGGTTATAAATATACTATTAGTTTGCGTCAGATTAGTGAGCTTATACCAACACTAACCATAGGTTCATAGGTTCATAGGTTCATAGGTTTATACTAGGCTATCTGCCCTAAGGCATTTATAAGCCTAGCCCAAAGTTATGTGGCTTACGCCACCCCTTATGTTAGAAATAATGTGCCCATTAGTTTGTTGTGCCTCTGTCCAGCAGTGACACAGAGATGATTCCAGGGGTAAACCTATGATCTCCCATCCACCGGTCAAGATTTCTCTTGAACAGAGCCAGCGAGGTGCTCTGCCTCACATGGACCGGGATTTTATTCCACAGCATGGGGAGTCTCTGGGTGATAAATCTATCCCTCCAGCACGTCCTATTTATATCCGTGCTAAGGTTTAAGTCACTTGCTCTAGTGGTTCTGGTGGATTTGGATTTTTTGAGGTGGAGCATGTCCATTAATTCCGGGTTGGTCATGGCCTTGTATGTCAGGCACAGGTCACCTCTGAGCAGACAGTATGCAACTGAATAGAGTTGGAGTTTCTTCAGTCTGGCAGTATATGACAGGTTTTGGAGTCCCTTTATCCTTTTGGTGAGGAACTTTTGGGGTCTCTCCAATTGCTGCAGGTGTCGGGTGAGATACATCCCGAATGGGGCATTGTACTCGATCATTGGTCTGATAAGTGAAGAGTACAGGGAACAATGACCTCACTTGATCTGGATGTGAATCCCTTCATGATCAGATGGGCAATGTAGAAGGTCTTTCGAACCACTTTAGCAACGTGAGTGTGAGGCCACTGTCAACCTGGGTACCCAGGTCCCTGATAACCTCTTCTGTGCTTAGTGGGTTGCCATCTATATGGTAGCTTGGGGTTACCTTGTTTTTCCCGAAGGGTATGACTATACACTTTTTTGCGTTTAACTTCAGGCCATGGCTCTGGCACCAGCTATCAGTTTCCGTGAGACCCCTCTGAAGGATGTCTGTGTCCGATGTACTATCCACTATGGCACCCAGTTTGCAGTCATCCGCAAACTTTGTCAGCCATAGTCCTATGTTTGCCTGTACTTCTGAGAAGTAGATGCCGAACAATAGGGGGCCAAGGACTGAGCCCTGTGGGACACCACTTGTAACCGGCTTGGAGTCTGACATGGCTCCAGCAACTCTAACCCTGTGGGTTCTGTCCTTTAGCCAGTTTGCAACCCATCTTGTGACATATGGGTTTACATTTAAGCTGGTAAGTTTCTCTATGATACCCGAGTGGGGTATTGTGTCGAAAGCTTTTGCAAGGTCAAGGTAGGCTGTATGGACTGGCTTTCCCTCATCAATGGCCTTGGTAACTGTTTCGAAGAAGTTGACCAAGTTCAAAAGGCAAGATCTGCCCTTGACAAAGCCAAACTGGGTTGGGTCCAAGGTCTGCAAGTCCCCTATGTCCTTGTTTATGAGTTCCATTATGATCCTCTCCATAGCTTTGCAGACCAGGCTTGTTAAGCTTATGGGGCGGTAATTTCCAGGGTCCATAGAGGCACCGCCTTTGTGGAGTGACACCACAGTTGCTGTACGCCACTCCTTGGGCACATGTCCTGTGGTAAGGCTAAGATTAAACAGCTGCCTTATGTGCGGGTTTAGTTCTTTATTGAGTTCATGTAGCACACAGCCGGGGACACCATCCGGTCCCATTGATGCTGTGTTTTTAGCTTTAGAGAGAGCAGCTTTCACCTGCGCATTTGAGATGTCTGGGAGGCTACACTCTGTTGGGATAGTTATCTCTCCTTTTGGGGGAGAGGGGGTGAAGTTTGTGCTGAACCTGTCTGCCAGTATGTTGGCAATGTCTGTGGGTTCAGTGATTTTTGTATCATTTTGGACTAATTCTGAGCATATCTGGGAGTTTCCACCCAGGTTTCTGACATAGCTGAAGAAGGCCTTATGATTGGCTTTTGAATCTATGGCAATTTTTTTCTCAAAGTTGGCCTTGGATGATTTTATGAGGGATCGTAGTTTCTTGCTAGTGCCTTCCCTTTTTGGGATTTTGCTCTATCATGTAATAGCTTTCTCCTCTTATTGTAAAGTTTGTTTATGGCTGGGGTCCACCACACTGGACATTTGCCCTTGGTGCAAAGAGTCTTGGTTTTATTTGGGATTGCCTGATCCATGCAGTCCTGAAGGTGTTCATAGAAGGCATTTGTAAGGGCTTCCGCAGATTGGGTTGTGGTTTCCATTGGCTCAGGGGCCTTGAAGGATACCACACCTGTCTTGAGTAGTGTGAAGTTTGCTTTAGAGAAGTTCTTCACTGTGGTCTTTTTTGTTTGGGGTGGGGGCGGGATGTGGATTTCTAGTGAGATTAGTTTATGATCTGATCTCACCAAAGAGGGATATACTTCCGGTGTGGAGCATTTTGTCCCCATGTTTGTGATGATGAGATCTAGTATATTTTCTCCTCTTGTGGGGACGGTGACTAGTTGTTCCATGGCATTTGAATTTATGAACTCCAGGAACCTTTGGGCTAGAAAGTTGGGGCTTGAGTAATGTTCCCAGTCTATATTCGGGTAGTTGAAATCACCCAATATGATGGTGTTTGGTGATACATTTATACCCTCCAGTGTCTTCAGGAAGGCTGTGTGGGTTTCCTGAGTTTGAGAGGGTGGCCTGTAGCATGCTACAAATTGTAGAGCAGTTTTGCCTATGGTTAATTGCACTTGGATGGTTTCCGATGCTTCGTGCGTAGCCACCAACCTGGAGGTGTGGGTATCCTTGATGAATATGGATACACCCCCTCCTTTTGTGGTATGGTCCGGGTTTTGGGGTCGGAACGCATGATATGAGGTAAAACCTGATAGTGCCGGGGTGCTCTCAGGAGCCTTGAACCAGGTTTCAGTCACAGCACAGACATCGATGTTCTCCATACTGAGAAGGGCCTCGAGTGCATGCATTTTGAGATTTAGACTTCTGGCATTGAGCAGCATTACCCTTAGTTTCTTCCCGTTTTTGTTTTCTAGGGTGGTAGGTTTAGAATTTGAGCCTTGCCTTAAAAAGGCACTATGGGGGTGGCAAGAGCCTTAGCCAATATCCGGAATCCCAGGGGTGACAGGTGCAAGCCGTCACTTGCGAAGCAGCGTGGCTTGTCAAGCATGTCATCCCAAGCAGACAGACACTGGATCCCCTTTGAATGACACCAGCCAATTGTTAAAGCTGATCATCTTGTCACTATATTGTGGCATCATTCGTGGTGAAGGAAGGATACTGCTCAGGGTCAGGGTCATACCTGCCTGGGCTACATAATCAGAGAGCTCCTCTATGTCTCTTTTCATGTAGTCCAGGGAGGTACGTCTCAGGTCGTTCACACCAGCATGGACAATGACTGTGTCATACTTGTACTTGCTGTGGAGTGACCTGAGTGCTTGTGTTATGTGGCGGATTCTAGCGCCTGATAGGCAGCTTACCGTGACCTTCTCCTTGCTCAGCCTGGTGAGTGGGACGTCAGTGTGTCTGACTATGGAGTCACCTATGGCAAGTATGTTTGGTGTTGTATTTGGCCTTAAGGGCAGTGACTGCTTTGCACACTGATTTTGTTTTTTATGTGTTGTTTGTGTGGTGTCTTGAGTTTGCAGTTGCTTGGGTGTCTGCTTTGGAGGCCTTTGCTGTTTAGGTAAATGTTTACTCAGAGCCTCTGAGTATGTCTTAGTGTGTTTATGTGTTTGATTCAGTGGTGTGGTTGAGTTATGTAAGACTTGTATTGTGGTGTGTGTAGTTGCCTTCTCCTCCTGCCTGGTCTTGCCAGTCCTGAGTTGAGAGAGCTCAGCCTCCAGTTTGGCTAAATAGCTGCATCTCTCGCAAGTGTTAGTGTTATGTGGGAGGAGGAGAGGGTTGTCCATATCCATAGATATTCCAAATATTGAAAAAGATATAACTAGTGTAGGAGATATCATTGAACATTTAACCAGCAAGAAGCATATGTTGTGAAATACTTATAAAATAATTGTGGCCTCTAGATATGAAAATATATTGCTATTCTCTAACTATTGGGACCAGCAAGGAACCAGATTCATGGTAGACCAGAAACTCAGTGCAATCAAATCCACTATCAAGCTATCCCCATTCAAAAAACTAATATATACGCAATTAATAATTAACAATACCTATTTTAGTCCCTCTGTATTAAATAAATTAAATTCTAACATCTCCTCAGCATGTTTATGCTTCGCCTTCACATAAGTGGACCTATTACACCTCCTATGGTTTTGTAAACACACACATAAACTTTGGTGCTCCCTTAAAGTCCACTTAGAAAAAATGGGCTATGAAAAGTCAACTCTATCTTGGGAATTAGCAGTCCTATATATTACAGATCTGAGAATATCTAAACTGAAGTATCACATCCTTATTACCCTTTATTTATTAATCAAATTTTATAGAACCAAAAACTGGCTGGACCGCACCAAATTATCTTGGAAGGGATTTAAGAATCTAGCAATTAAATTCATCCTCACAAAAACTTTTCATAGGAAACTAATAAAGAAATGTATTACCAGAAATACTGGAAACTTATATTTGACCTCATTCTAAAGGATTAGTTAATAGTCAGAATGAGCAATTCAGTTAGCTTGGATTTGTACTTAACAGAACTTTTGTAATTATCCTGCTCAGGCACTGTGTTGATGAGTGTGTCCCCTCCTCTTAAATTAATCACCAAGACTCTCACTGGAACCGCTTTGGCTCACTATTCAGGAATGCAGTAGTACTGTTTGTATACAAGTATATAGTTGTGATTTTAGAGGGTTATGTAGAGTTAAGGAATGTATTGAAACCATGTTTGTATTGTCTCTGTCTGTTGTGCATATCAGATTAATTATTGTTCGATACTTCCTGTTGAAAATAGTAAAAAAATATTTGATAAAAAAAGAAAACACAGTAAAATTTGTTAGAAATGATGTCATTTTACTATACTATCGTAAACATTTATTCCAAAGCATTTAAAGATTCTAATGTAATTTCTCAATACAATACACTACAGCAATGTTACATGGCTAGGGTTGGGGATTTGCTGTCATACACTTACCACTGCAGTGGTCTGGTCATAAGGATGAGGCCCAAGTGAATAAGCTTAGCAGAGTAAATGCATTGCAGTGCAATGTATACTCTATGTATTATTGCTGTTACAGAATTCATAAGATACTTTTACTTTTTTACAGATCAATTACCAATTATAATATAATATTGTAGTTCTAAATGTTGCATTACTATTCATTACTACAGAATAACTCACACTATGTCTTTTGGGAATTGTAATAGCAATGGGGATAGTATTGCCAGAGGACAGGGTCAAACCAAATCAACAATCAATTCATGTTTATTACAGTGCTTTTCCTCAAAGCACATTAGACAAAGTTAAATATATAAACTCATCATAAATACAAATGAGATACCAAAACATTATTAAAATCTACATTAGGTTTAATGTTGAGATAGACTGGCAATTTAAGTTTTCAAAAAAATAAAGGAAATGTTACAAAAAGGAAAAACTCAAAGTTATAATAAGGTATCAAAAATACGTTCCTTTTTCATTCTTCTTCACTTTCTTGGTCACAAGGATAATCTATTTAGGATTTATATGTTTAGTTGTGATCAAAAGTCAACTAATTCTCTTGAAGGAATATTGTTCTGTTAACTTTTGGAAAGTACAGTTATCAATTCAAACAAAATTATCCTGAGTATGAGAGCCACAGCTTTTACAGACCCAATCAAGTGTTATGCTTGAACGAGGGAAAGCTTTCACAATTAACAAAAGGTATAGTCAATACATAGTCATAACTACAAACACAATCAGTGTTGCATAGTACAGCACAAAGAAGTGTTTCATAAAAAAAATTTCTAATGTTATACTTGGGTTCAGCACAGACAGTAAACATGCATCTAGATAATACAGTACCAGGCATAAATCAGATGGCAGCATACAGCAAACTGCACGTCTGCGTATCTTGTAGATGTCGTGCTCAAGAACACAGAGGCTGCCGATGAACTGGCTCACTGATAGTGAGAAAGGACATGTGGAACAATAAAATTATTAAAGAGCTATTTACCTTTGTATGGAGATGGTGACTTTAGAACTCATATCCTTCAACATATGAGCACTTTAAGACATGGAAATTATAGCAAGAAGAAAAATGTGGAGTTACAACACATAACAATGATAAATATTCCATTTAAACAGTAATTATCCAAGGACAGTGTGAGACATCTAGATGAACAAGCAGACCTGGCAGTACCACATGAAATTACACCAAAGGACTGGGTATTCTTTGCAAAATCTAGATGAAATTGTATTTATTTATTTATTTTACATTTGTTGACCAGGATAGTCCGACTGGATCCATGTCCATTTTCAGCGGAGGCTGGGAGAAAAGCTCCAAGGTAAACAGATTCAATAAAAACAATGAAGACACAATTGCATATATGGTATTTACAAAGAATACATAGGCAAACATGAATAGACAAGTTCACGGGTTAAAAGTTACCCCTGGTTACAGTCAGGGGAAAATTAACAGTAGCTAGATTAATAGATTATTCACATTGAATGATGAGAGTTAGCCAGGCTTGTTGCAGCGGCACTATTAAATAACTTCAGTTTACACTAAAGTTCATCCTTTACTTACTTGTTAGCTGAAATTCCCAGGGAGATCATCACGTTTGATATACTAGTGACATATGCATGAAAATAATAATAATAAATGTCACCTAATGTTAACCATTCAGGCATACACAAGGACGTCTGTCTCCCTTGCTTTTTAATGGATATCAAGAATATACCATTTCAATTTCCTTACTACTTAGTTTTGCAAATACCAATTAGTTTGCACAGTGTTAGTATCACCACATGAGTTTAGTCTCACACAGTCTTGATTGTAGTTTATACTCTTATAGCACTCAGGCTAGTCAGCTGTAAACCCCTCTTTTGCCATACCCTTGTAGATCATGTGATTAGAACCTGTAGTCATGGATATGCACTTTCCTACTAGCTCTGCAACCAGCCTGCCTCCCAGACACTGCATGGAAAGAATTATCATGGAAATAATAAACAATGGAAACCTTCAGATACTGTATCTGAATCAGTTTGGTTTTGTCAAGGGCAGGTCATGCCTGCTCAACCTGGCGGACTTCCTCAAAAAGGTCACCAAAACAATGGATTGGGGAAAATAGTGCATACTGCCTACCTTGACCTGGCCAAAGCATTCAACACAATATCCCACCTTGGCATTGTTGACAAACTCACAAAATTAGGTATAAACTCCTATGTCTCTCACTGGACAGCCAGCTGATTCACTGATAGGACTCAATAAGTTAGGATGGGGGAGTCTACCTCAACAATGAGGTGAGTCACTAGAGGAGTCCCACAGAACTTGGTGCCAGGACTATTCCTTTTTGGCATGTACTATTCTAATGTCAAGTCAAGGGATTTAGGAATGTATGTAAACAGTAGTCTGATCTTTGGACATCATGTTTCTACAGTGGTAAAGCAATAGCTCTATGTTGGACAACTTATAAACAAGGGTATGGCATCTAGGTCCAAGGATGTTATTATTCCACTGTACTCTGTCCTCATCAGGTCAATCATTGAATACAGTTCCCCATTCAGTATGTACCTGACCAGACATATGGAGAAACTGCAGAATCCTCAGGGGTTCCTCAGAAAAATAATACAGGCTGTAAACAACAAGTTCAATGCAAACTGCCTCAAAGCTCTATCCCTGCACTCAATATCCTATGGGCTACTGAGCAGCAATCTATGCCTAGCCTACAAGGCATCATCTGATCCCACTCTGATGGATCTGTTAAGCATCCATAAAGCAAATAGAATCAAAATGACCTCATCTAGAGACATAAACCTCATTTGCAACATAAATAGGACATGCTGGAGAGACAAGTGTGTGCCTCAGGGACTACCCTTTTTCTAGAACAGGCTTCCATTCCATGAAAGCAGAGTTCTTCCCTAACATAATGAATAAGAAATGTGCTTCTGTTCTAGCACCTATGTCTCTAATACATAGAGGTAGGCTGTAAATGCTTGATGATCCATGCCCAAGTCTGCATCTACCTCATAAAACCATCCTAGTGTATCTAAACCTGACAGATACATTTGGAAAGCAAGGCTAGACATAAAAATCCCCCTTGGGGTCCCACTGCTCAAAGCACAGTCCTATGTAAGTGCAGACTACACATAGCTCCGACCATTAAATGTTTACCTTCAAGTAATATGAAATAGGTAGGCCATGGCTCCTAGCCCTTTATAGTCATATATCAAAGCTGCCCTAATAGACACACACACACACATATCCAAAATGTTATCTGTTTTCTGCCATGGAATGAAACAGGTGTGCTAATGAGTGAATGGGAAGTGCCAGGTATCTATGGATCACAAACGGGAGGAGAATTCAACTGATCATGGCTTTACTGGCTTATTTTCTTAATGAAAAAAATGCATCATTAATAAATTCTCAGGCTGGCCTAATATGCTTATTCTGTAGCTCCAGAAATTACTAATCACCATATTAAAAAATGAAATAAAAAAACAAACGAGCAGAGATCAGTCACTAATAGAAACAAAAAAGCAAATAAATGCAGTTCCTAGAAAACTCATTGAGTAATCGTATTGTTAAAGTAGTGACTGAATCACGGCTTTAGCTCACCACACCACGTTTTCTCAGCAGTTGCCTGGATGTTTCATAATATCATATCTTTTCATTATAATTTTTTGTCTCAGTAATTATACTGGCAACATAATACCCTTTTATATGCATATGTATTTGATTCAAAAAGTATCTCATCTGCTTAGGCCTTGTTTCTAATAATTAGCGATTTCTGATTTTCATATTGAAAGATTCAAATAACTAAAGTGATTAATGGTAAAAGCATTACAGTAGGTTACAAGCAGGAACACAGATGTAAAGGGAGTATTATTTTACAAGTGTTTACCTTATTTCAATGAAATTCACTGCTGTTGGTCGAATTTTAATTTACATTATAAGTGGATAGATAAAGATCACCTTCTTTGAAATATAACAATTTAGACTATTCAGTGCATATCTGCAATGTTGTTTGACAACATAATTGGATTTTTTTATGAGTCTGAGATTCACCGATTTACTGAGGTTAGTGAATTCATGAGTTTTCAACAATTATGACTTACAGTAAATAAATATTTATTCACCTGTAATTGTATCGCCTGGGCTGTAGACAGAATTCTGCACAGAAACACTGTAAGGAGGTATAGTTGATTGTTGACTGTAGCCATGACCTGGCACCATTGTAATACAGGCCTCACTAACAAGACCATTTTGATATGCAGAAACACCAGTCAGCATGGTCTTAATAAAAAGAACGAATGAGACAATTTGGTTTTCCATCTATAAAGAAAATCAATAATATGATAACACTGTTTACCTTTATCATACATTTCTACAGCATATGTACAGATTTACCTAACCAAAATATTACTTTTGTCTTCACTCATTATCCTACTGCTTAAATGAAGAAAAGACCCATCTGAAAAGGCTCATATGTTGATATGCTTACCTTTGTAAGTAGTGATCTGACAACAATCACTTTTTAATGGCAATAACTCTGTAATTTCTGGTTATAATATTACACATTTACAACTTGGTATAAACAAATGGAAATTACTATTGATAAATCAATAAGTTACTGTTTGTGCTGTGATTGCACAATTAAAGAAGCATTTCTTTACATTTGAGACTGAATATTGTGATCTGACAACCAAAACAGCAATTCATTTTTTGTAATTAGTGACAGTCTTGTGCATGATATTTTGCAGGAGATTTGTATTCTTCAAAACAGAAGTAAGGTAACATGCATATTTGTTCAGACCATACCTCTGAAATGTCCCAAATTTCTCATGAAATGCTGAATTTCATCTTAAAATAACAGGGTGCCATAACATTCTGAGTATCCCTTTAAATCAAAATATTTTTTGCAGTTTGACACCTTCCACACCCTGCCACATCATCATCACACTGTCACAATATCAGGTGTTAGGACAGCCACAAGTTCAAGCAGTTAGAAGCATACCTCTCAACTGTACAGATTTTCACAGAATGTCCAGATTTTTGCCTTATATTTTTGGTTGTTTTTTCATAAAGTTGTGGTTTTCTGACTAATGGCAAATCATTAAAGACTAAAGTTAGGAAATAAGGACAGACATTTGAGTTTCAGGCTTCATCCCCTTTCAGAAAATTCATTCTAATGTAAAACTTGTTATTCTCTCAACTTTTTAAATTTGTAAGAGAAATATTTAAAAATTGCCCCTATATTTGGGCCTTAGTCCCACTTTTATTAATGGCTTTGTCCAGATTTCTTGCTCTAAGAAGTTGAGAAGTATGGTTAGAGGTGCAAGTACTGAACATTTTTTTTTTAAATAAAAGAGTCAGGAGTCTTAATCTTGCTGTGTGGAATGGAGAGTAAAATCTGGACAACACCAAAAATAAGGAGGGGGGGGGGTGGCAAAGTCCCAAAATCGGTGACACATTTTAAATACTCTTATTCATTTAAAACATCAACAGAGCAACAGGTTTTATATCAACATGCATTTTCTGAACAATAAGAAGCATGAAACTCTTATATGTGGCATTATTAAGTCATTCTAACCATTAGAGATTTACTAGAAAATCAAAACATTTAAATGGGGCAAGGCCAAAATATGAGACAAAAAAGTGACAGTTGTGAGATATACTGATGGCCGTCTTACTGAAAGTGATGGAAAATGAGTTTGAGCCATGAAAACAACAACAGCAAGGACTTGATAAGTGGAATCAAATGCAATCTAAGAGCCATGACTGAGATATTTCATATTATGTAAGTTTACTTTGTATAGCTGGATAATTAATAGAAAAATAGTTCTCACAACTATTTGGATTACACAGTTGTAAACAGTAAATTTTCTTTATAAATTTTTTATAGATTTTTTTGTTTGAAGAGTTGTATAAACTGTGCGCTCCTGGGGTAACCAACGTGTGGAATAAGACTGAACTCTTCAGCATCATTGCCTGAAGTTTAACCTATCAAGGATCAGAGATCCTCAGTAGGAAATCACTGTCAAACAGTTGTGTCAGAAGTGATACCCTTTTTAAGGGTAATTTCCTCCTTCTTCAAGGTGGTCCAACTGTAGAGCTGGTATACATACGTTTGGAGGTGGTAGGGTTCTCCCATACACACACGTAAGGGAAGGCAACCCACTACTCCCCACTCCTGTAAAAAAATAAAATGGGCATTTTTTGGAGGTGGGGGAGTGAAGTACAAGGATTCTAATCCTTGGTAGGTTGAACATCACCTACTCAGAGTGGATGTGCGCTCCTATCAAATCACATTGCTCACAAGCGCACAAAGTTGATGTGTTGGGATTCTGTATATGCCAAGTTATTTCTATTTTAAAGAGAGTATTGCATTACAGTTTCAGTTGCAATAAACAATGATTTTTCAACAGAGGAAGAAAGCACAAATGTTTAGGTTGTAGATGCTATAGAATTCAGCTAAAACGTCAGATTAAAGCATTTACAGCTAGTTACCAAGTCCTGATTTACATTTGATCTATTTTTATATAGTAACTCATTACATTTTATTGTTATGATGTTAAATTTAGAAATATTTTCAGTTGTGATCAGCACTTTTACTGATGCTATGCCAACAATTTACTTTTATATGCAAAATCAACCAGTTAAACTTTTTAACTAGGTTAGCAAAGTTAAGGTATGCAATTACTTTTCATACATACAATATACAAAGACTAAAGATGTGAAAGATAAGCAGGCTACACTTGGGTTATGATCGATTTATTGTAGATAATACTAATAATCTGTTGGTTTAAATGTTTGTAGCACTATTAATGTACACTTGTATGATGCATCTGTTCATATATTTATAAAATTTGTAAAATTAAGAGTTTTCAAAGCTGAGCATGTCTGTCCTGATACTCCTGCCTTAACCTGGTCTGGTATTCTTATAAAATGGGTATGGAATGTTGGTGGTCAGGAAATTTCATGAGTATTAAGTCCTGAAATGCAAAAATAATTAGGCAGCAGCTGTGGGAGATGTGTATTTCACTCCTGCTTTCTGCTGTGTTTTATCTGTCTGCCAAAGTGGGTGCATGCCTGCTTGTACAGCCATCCAGCTCTTATTAATTGGTAGGAGCAGAACAAGACAAATCATTTTTTGAGTGAACAGTGCTGTCCTTATCAAGGTTTCTCTTTTCTCTCTTCATAGCTCCATTAATCTGTCAGTATCTTGAAATGTGGTCACAGAGGTAGGATGAGGAAATATTAATTTTCTTTACAATGGGTATGATGGTGGTAATTAGTGAGTGAAGACTATGCTATCATACATTTTCTGGCATATGAAATTTAGGCTAAATTCATAAACGCTGTCCACAATGTGCTAAGGGAAGTTAAGCAATGAGCAAGGCCAAGCATGATGTTTGCAATTCAGGAAACACTTTAATGCAGTGTATCCACATGGAAAACAAGGCACAGGCTGAATATACTCTAATGATCATATGAGCTATACTGTATGTTAATGAAGGAAATATGTATGTCACATTCAAACACAGAAAACCTCATAACTATGTCAGGGGTTGTGGCAACAATTACAAACCTGTATCTGCAAGAGGCTCTTATAGCATCTACCACTCTCAATAGTGCAAGACATTGTCCCCAAAGCACAGTATCTTCCAACCACACTCAGTGTTTCATGACCTCCTTAACAGTGACATATGAAACCACTACTGAGTGGACAGGGACAACTAATAACTAACGGTGGAAGTGTGTCTCCCTTGTTTACAGCCCCATTGGAATCATGGTGTACTGATCCCAGTGGATACTAAGTATGTGTGGCTTTACATAGTTTCACTACAATGACATTTCAGTGACCAAATGGAGATGCAGTGGGGTGTCCCAGGCATCCAGCAGTTCCTTGATGTTATGCTTCAGTATGTGCAGGAGCATATATGGGATTTATATTTGCTAAAGCCCACTCCTCCGAGGTACTGGGAGCCACAGGATACACACACTTTGAAATAAATGCCCCATCTGGTAAATAGGGAATGAGGTACATGAAACACAAAGGGTATTACTCCATTATCTGCGGGTGGTCAGTAATGCATGGCGTATCATTTACAATACATGTGTAGGTCACCCAGGCAGTTTCCATGATTCACACATATGGCTCAAATTTGACAAATTAGAGTAAAATAAATTTGAGATTTGAAAAGGAGGAAGGGATCATTGAGGTTGAGTTAGAGTTAAATATATAGTGGTAAGAAAGTAAATCCAACAATCTGAGCTGGTGAACTTAACTGACACTGTTTGTGAGTTCTCAACCACAGAAGGCACACTATCACCTATAAACTGTGTCCACAGAGAACAATGATGTATATCATCTATATTTTAAATATATAATGGTGAGAAAGTAAAGAATGGCATCTGAGATGATAAACTTATCTGGTATTATTCCTACATTAACAGCCAAAGAATGTGCACAATGCCAACATTTAGTTAAATGCAGAAATTATTAAATACCCACTCCTTTACTTCTCTCTTTTGGCAACAGAATATTATTTGTCACCTCCATATATTATTAGAAATATAGACAATATGTTGAATAACTATATATTTGTCTGCTTGACATAGCCTATCCAAGTGTCTTGAACTTGCAGTACATATTGTATTTTTGATCACAATTTCTCCTAGCAATGTTCTGTATATGTATTTCAATCTATTGTGGGGGCTCTTATCCTCTCTATAAAATGTACACTCCTATTAGTATTATAGTGTTTTATCTGTCATGGGTCTTTTCTCTCCTTGTATATAATTACTTACCAGTTTTGTAAAGTGTTTTTATGTATGTTTTTCGTGAAGTCTTTATCCCCATTTCATTGTAAAACAATTAATCTGTTGAAGGGTCTTTCTCCCCTTGTATATAATTACTCTTCAACTACTGTTTAAATGTTTTTGAATCTGTTGTGGATCTTTTGTCCCCCAGGCCTCCACAGTAAATAGCCATTGGCTCAGGTGAGATGGTCCTTCCTGTATACTGAAGAACAAGTAAAGTAAGAATAAAATACCTCTGTGTAACAAAGGTCATTCATGGTCCCACATAGCTGACCATGGTCATTCATGTATCGTAATTTCATAACAGGTATTATCAGCCTGGAAAAGACATATTATCCCAGTTGTTTAACTTGATACGTCTTTTCAAAAGTAACTCACTCTAATGCCAGTTTAAATGTTAAGGCAAAAGATGAAAGATAATTGTATTTGAAAGGCAGCTGTGATTTCCCCAGGCATGACAGTCATGTTAGTATGTCTATATAACAACTGAATGGTATGAAAACAATTCTTTGATTGCTACAGATGTGGGCATGTGACCCCCCCCCCAAAAAAATAAACGTCCTTTAATTTGTGAACCTACACAGGGAAATATATGCAAGCATATATTTGAATAGTTTTGGGAGTGCTTTACCCTCTTTGCACAGTGCACAGAGTTTGTATTGATGGCAGCTATAATATAATCCAACGATGGAGACATAACATGGTGAATAATGAAATGGTTACAACATTCTATTGGTCAGCTACAGGGAATAGTCCTCCAGTGTGGTGGGCTGATGCTTGTTAGGGAGACCTATCACCATCCTATGATGAAATCTTCTAAAGACAGGAAATCTGCCAGAGTTTGTTACCTAGGGAATCTACTTGCCTTCACAGGATGACCAGTTCTTCTTTTTCTTCTTTCGGCTTTTCCCGGTTAAAGGTCGCCACAGCGTAACTCCGGTCCACTAATGATTGGCAGTAGATTTTTTTTACGGGTGCCGAGGTGCCAGCTCGATGCCCAATCTTCAACGAAGGCATGCCCATTCTACGCATGTCTTTTGAACACCACTCGACCACGGGGAGGACATGCAGACTCCACACAGAAGGCGCTCCTGCCGAGAATCGAACAGGAGAACCTCTTGCTGTGAGGCAACGACGCTACTGCTGTAGAGCCTGAATATACAGTAGGTGGCCACACTTAGATCCATGCAAAGCAAGGCCCAAGATTGTTCATAGGTTCAAAGGTTCATAGGTAGGTACTAGGCTTTTGGCCCAAGGGCCTATGTAAGCCTAGCCAAAAAGGTTCCCTGGCTTACACCACCCAAGAAAGTTATTTTCCTGTGCCACTGTCGAGCAGAGACACAGAAGTGATCCCTGGGGTGTATTTCTTATTTCCCATCCACTCATGAAGATTTTTCTTGAAGAGTGCTAATGAATAAATTTGTTTGACATAGATGGGTAGCCTGTTCCAGAGTATGGGAAGTCTCTTTAATGACCTGGCATTTAGAACAGGCGTAACTGCTATTATGCTGTTACAATTCCAGATGGAATTCCTTTTTTACTACTGACTAAAAAGTTTGCCATTGAATGTGTTATACTCATATGTTTTAGATCCTGGGAAGACATGGTTCATATGTCCCATGGGTTAAATAAGTGTTTTAATTATGTCTTTTCTGGGCTAGATACAACAGATAATTGCAGATATTTGGTCTGCTGTGGAGCAGTTAGCTTAAGGTCTTTCTTGCCTATCTGTCTTATCCTTATATCTGTCTCTTTTAATCTTTATATAGTCAGACATCAATCTAACTATTTGTAAATACTGAGTTTGATCCATAAATTAAAGGTTGTTTTCCAAGCAACTCACTTATCAAAATAAATTTATCAACAGGACCAGATCAACAAAGGTACTGACTTGTTGATGTCAACACCATAAAAATGTTAATAACAAGGCACAAGGCACTCAAGCACATCTGTAGCTCTAATAAGAAATTGTTTTAAAGGACTTCACATTGTTTCACTGACTATTTTTCTGTGTAAGCACAAGAACTATTCACCAAGTACCAATAACTAATGCAAAAAAAAATATTTCTATTTGTACCAAGCAGTAACACATACAGCACACTTTGCCGTACATATATTGTGATATAGTGACCGTTTCACTTATACAGTTACTATATGTATTTATGATATATATGCACATATATATATATATATATATATATATATATATATATATATATATACATATACATATACATACACACACACACACACACACACACACACACACACACACACACACACACACACACACACACACACACATATATATATATATATATATGGAACTGCTTACTAACGTCTACACACCACAATGTCGACATGTAAAATGTCAACAAAATATAATTGACAAGAAAATGCTGACAACAAACTGTACATTTTCTGAGAAAGTACCTCAGAGCATGCAAACAAATAAAAAAAAAATCTAATTCATTTAAAGTACGGACAGAGAATGAATGCATAAGATCTGATGAAGGGTATTGGATTTTTATGTCTTCACTTGTTTTTATCCTCATTAAATTTATGTTTTATAGTGTGATACTTTTTATACAGAGTTTATTTTTGTTTCAGTACCTACCTTTAGTTGCTGTGTTTTTACTTTTGATTGTTGTTTATATATATATATATATATATATATATATATATATATATATAGTAGATGGAAAGCAAAAATCCTAAAATATCTGTTACAAAAGATCAAAAAACAAGCAACAAAAACAAATAAAAAAATAAAAAATCTTATTGCACGGGGGGGGGGGGGCAAGCCTCCTCCAACCCTGTATATGGGGATGGCTGCACTGCCACATCCCTGCTAGTTACACTTACAAACCTAGCCCCCGTTCCCACTATGTAATGAGCTCACACTAAAAGCTAGCAGCATTTTTCAAGTTCTTCAGTTTTGATATTTTATGATGGTAGTACAAAGCTTTTGACATTCTGTGTTTTTGATCTACTTTAGTGTATCCATACGTGTGTAAAAAAACACACACACACACACACACACATATATATATATATATATATATATATATATATATATATATATATATATATCATAGTACTGTACAGCATCCATGTATATGTATACATATATATTTTATATATATATATATATATATATATATATATATATATATATATATATATATATACACATGGTAGTAGATACAATCTATATGTTATGACAGTGAAGCTCAATGCTATCACAGTCTAACTTGAATCATCTGATGAAATGTGGCTAAAAGAAGTGCTGGAAGTCCATAATGTCAGGAATTTTGCCTCCTTTGAAGAAGGAGCTCAAGATTAGATTGGAGGCTCTTGGTGGTCTCTGAGAAGTAGCTGTGGAAGTTCTAGAATAAGCATTGGGATTACTATGAATTTAATGAAGGAATAGCACAAACTTGCTTTTGATTTACTTCAGGTTTGCAAAGGATTTTGACCTACCATAAAGTTGAACTATAACCAAACAGAATTTTGTTCAGACAATCAACGTGAGTTTTAATTTAACTTTTTCACTACAAATAAATTGCAGTTAAACAAAGGATAAATATCTAGTGTGCTACTCTTGTATTTCATTTTCTTCCAGTCATTTTGCTTCTAAACTGGATTTAATTAAGTTTTACATCTTTACTTTCAGAGACACAGACTGCTGACTAACAACATTTATATGGATATCCTTTATCAGTAATACCTTATAAGCTTATTTATGCCATTCCTTATTGTTTACACCTGCTATCTAAAATGGTACAACTGTTGGCTTAACTTGCCAACTCAAGATAAAATAGTTGCACATCTGAATTATCTGTTAATGTCATCTTGGATATGGAATATGTTCATAATCAGGTTTAAGCATGCATAGCATATTATCTGGCAATAGCCAAACCAGGATGTTCCCATGTCAGTTGCTAGGATCTATTTTTGGCTTGCTATCACAACCATTCATCTGTTATCGCTTGGTTAGTAGAAACAGTCTCATATATTGTCTACCGTGACTACTTTTTTACCTTATGTTACACTAGAGTTCTTTAATTAAAGGTTTTCAGGGTTCGATTGGCAATCTAAATGACATAAAGGCAGGATAGTACTTGATGGTTAAAGGGATTTCTCGAACAGCTACATCAATACACTTCCATGTGCTGATGGAAGCCAGAACAGCAGCCTGACAAACAGGTTCTTTCATTAATTTTCATGACCATCAGTACAGAAAAGCATGATGTGCCATATACAAGGCAATGCTAGAGCGATGAAGCTATCCCCTTGTGCCAAAGCATATTATATAAGACTTTCAGAAGGCAACAGTTACTGCAGTTCAATCAGAATCCCCCCAGACAACTTATCATTCACATATGGATGTGGCCCTACTTTTACAGACTTTGTTAGCTGCTATGTCTAACATCAGCATGGCTGTAGCTGAATCATTACCAGAAGCAAGGGTAACATCTACATAAGAGAATAGAAGAATCTAAGGGAAGAATCCCATTATAAGCTAGTATCAGCCCTATCATTTTCTTGTGTTTTTGAGCTGATGTTATTGTGTTTCCCAGTGACCCAAAATAAGATCAAAGGCTGGCATAATCAACTTAAAATAATCTTTTTCTCTCTCAATTTTGTTTTTATTTTTCAAATACATTCGAATGAATTCCATAGTATTTATACATAACATCTTAAATAACTATGTACACTATTTACATTAGCCTGACACTATAACTGATCATAATGCATACAGTTATGTTATAAGTATGCCCAATCCATTATCAGAGTGTCTGATCAATTATTGTATAGTGTCAATCAACGATAAGACTTTTCCCCAAGGGCTGTTGATAAATGGCTTTAGATAAATTCTTAGTTATTTAATTTTAATTTCCAATAATGCTGTGGTCTTCAGTAGGCTGTAGAAGTCTTCCAAAGTTAATATTGTGTTTGTATTCCATCTTCTTGTTATACACTTTCTTGAAATTGCAAGTATAGTCCACACTAGATGCATGTTTAACCTATTCAAATCAGGACCTTCATTCACATTTAATAATACAAGAGCTTTTGTTAAATAAAATGATTCATTAAATAAAGCTTATAGAAAGCTATTAATACCATTCCAAAATGGCTTAATTTTAAAACAATCAAAGAAACTGTGGTTCCAATCTGCATTGTGTACTTGCTCACATCTCCAACACATTCCTTTTATGGAAGAACTAATTTTATTGATTTTGACTGGGGTTAATAATGCTCTGTGCAAGCATTTCCAATTAAAAACTATCCAGTATTGAGTAAAGGATGTATATTTTATCGATAACAAAATATTTGTTTTAATATCTTCAGTTAACTGTATTGAGTGTCCTTTTGTTATATATTTCCAATATGAGGTTTTGGGTGTTTTTTTATAGTTTATCAATATTTTGTAAAATTTTGAAATACTGTTTCCCATGTCAAAGTCATTATATATGATTTTGTATATGTATTTCGTAAATTTAGGTACGTCTTCAAATGAAAAATTGTTAATTATTCTACTTTAATCTTGTGAAGATGACAGAATACTCTGTAAAGTTAGCCAGTCCTGTTGTGGAATTTTGTGTTTTTTTATTACTTGCATATCTAAAACTTATAGTTCTTTGATACATTGGAGCCAATAAACAAATCCTTTCTGTTCCCAGGAATTAATAATTTCTCTATATATCTTATGTGGAAAGTTCTTTGTGACTATAAATGGTGTTAAAAAAATCAAACCAAATTTTTAAATCTATATTTGCATTAATAATTTTCCTAAATGAATCAATGTAATAATTAATCATATGAGTTTTAGTGGGTTTAGTTATGTTATATTGCATACTAATACATATTTGGCATGGCAAATTGTTTTTATCTATTTGATTTTTTTTTTGTAAATCAAATTAATTTATTGATATTACAGTTAATAATTCTTCCCAATTTGCAGAGTAATTTGGACTTATCCAATCTGAGATTGCTTTAGATATTGATGCTTTTATATATGTTTCTATATCAGGAAAGTTTAATCCTCCCTGTTTCCATTGTCTGGTATGATGTATTAAAGCTATTCTGTTTCTTTTGGGAAATTATAAAAATGTTATTAGGCATGCATTTATTTCTTTAAGTATATTTCTTTCTGGTAACAGTTGTATTTCCAAGGCTATATATAGGATCTTGGGCAGTAAAAACATTTTTATTAATTGTAGTCTATCTTCAAATTTTAATATTATTTTGTTCCATTTTTCCACAGAGATTTTAAATGCATTGATGATATTATTGCAGTTTTTTGAGACTAATTCATTATTACCCTTGCATAACTCAATTCCTAGATATTTTAAGGTAGATTCTTGTTTCCCTATGATGTGATCTCCCTTAGTCTGCATTTTTTTATTTAAAAATATAATTTTGATTTTGATTTATTGAAATGGGGTCCTGAAGTCATGTGAAATTTGTCAGTTAATATATTTAATTCTTCTAATGTCTCTTTTGTATTAGATAATGTTAGTAATACGTCATCAGTGTATAGCATTACTTTAGAATTGTATTTTTCATAAACATCTATTCCTTTGATTTTTGTATTTTTACAAATTGAATCTGCCAATATTTCAATAGCCAGAGCAAATAAAATTGGTGACATGGGACATCCTTTTTTAATGCCTTTTGTTATATGCATGGATTAAGAGGAGAAAGGACCTAATTTGACATACACTGAATTATTTGCATATATGTATTCTTTACAAGATGAACAAAGGATGCAATAAATTCAAAAAGCATTAGTATTTTGAATAAATAGTCCCAATTTAGGGAATCAAAGGCTTTCTCTATATCTAAGCAAATTATGGGAATTTCTTTGTTTTCTTTATTAACAAAATCTATAAGAGAAATTACCCTTTTAATATTGTCATGTGTGTGTCTATGATATATAAATCCAGTTTGATCATTATTTATTGTTTTTGATAGCGGTATTTTCATTCTGTTAGTTAATATCATCACGAATATTTTGTAGTCATTATTTAATAATGATATAGGTCTATATAAGTACAGAGGTTTGGGTATTTGTTTTCCTTTAAGATTGGTGTGATTAAGGTATATTCTCAAGAGGATGGTATTAAAGCTTGTGACTGAATTTCTAATAAGTTTTATGGAAGAGGGATAGTATATTTGAAGGAAAAAGTTTATATATGTCCATAATTATGCCATCTACACCTGGAGCTTTATTACTTTTACCCTCTTTTATTGTATCTGTAATTTCTTTGTAGGATATGGGTGCTTGCAGATCTAGTTTTAATTTTTCTGGTATATTTTTTATATTAGAACATTTTTTTCATCTAGATTTAATTGATTGATGTGTATATTTTAATTTTGGAAATGTTCCATATAATGATTTCTATGGGCATCAAGAATGTCAACTATATCCGAGACATTTTCCCCTTTCTTTTCATGGAAGATACTTTTAATGTTATTAGCTTTTGATTGTATTTTGATTCTTGTGGATACATTATGTAGATATTTGGGAGAAGTGGCCAAGGTATTAATTTTTGCATTTTCTAAAGCTAAACTAGTTTTATGTGTTAGACTTTCATTGTATTTATTGTTTAATACTTCTACTTTCTTTATCATCACCAAATGATTTTGATTTTTTTCAGCTTTTACTGACAAAAGTTTGGATTGTAGATCTAATAATTCAGAATCCCATTCTCTGATTTTTTTATATGAAGTTAGGGTTTTACCATATATGTACGCTTTTAATGAGTCCCATATCATTATTTTATTTATCTCTGTGGTGTAATTAATATCTAAGAGTTGTGATTCAGATAATAATCAGGATTTAAACTCTTTAATTTTAGTTGTATATGCTGGAATCCTGGAGTTAAAGATCAATAGTTTGTACCCATTTTGGAGTTTTAGTATCAATGAATTGTGGTTGGAAAAGGGGCAGGGAGTGATTGAGAAATTAATGATTTTAGAGGGTAAGTCATGGACAGCAAATATTTTATTTATTCTAGTTTGGGTACCAAATCTGTGATCTTGATGGGAAAATAACAAAGATTTATATTCTTGAAATTTGAAAGTATCTGCAAAATGAAATGATTCTACCCACTTGTTTAAAGCTTTTTATAATGTAGATGTACACAGCCGTCTTTTATTTGTAGTTTAAGAAATATCAAATATACAGTTAAAATCTACTTTTAATATTAAGTTGCCTTTATAATTATTAGAAATGAAATCCAAGTGCTTTTTAACAGTTCTTGGTTCCAATGCCTGAGAACCAGTATAGCTTGGCTAGGGTCCATATTCTGTTGTTATATTTAAGTATTACTAATGCAATAAGGCCTTCTTTATCTTCATATTTATAAATGATTTCTGGGTTAATCACATTTGTTTTTCATAAAACTATTACCCCTTTTGTCTTTGTCTTAGAAGTGGACTGCGACAATATCATATATTCCTTAGGATTCCATTTGTAATTGTCATTTGTTTTGAAATAAGTTTCATGAAGGAAGACAATTTGTGCTTTGTTCAGTTTTAAATATTTCAATAGATTTGATCTCTTGCTAGGTTTGTTTAAGTCATTGGTATTTAAAGATAATAAAGTTAAATCCATCTTAGGTTATTTAGACTATGTATTTTTTGTTTTATCGTGACTATTAAACATTTTCCTCTGATAACTATAAAGTATATGTTTGAGCTTTTAAAGGAAGTTATCGATTTTATACTTTGAGTATTTACCAATAAAGTAATGTTTTGGTCAGGCATGCTAAAGATGTTTTTGTGAAATAAATTTAAATTAATAAATGTTAACAAAACTAAGATCTGCACTAGCCGTGGAATGAAAATCATTCCTAATCTGATGGATAAACCTACATGCATCAGGTTATCACTCATACCTTGACAATGCAGATCATCTGAGATCCATAAATTGAATTATCATATGGAGAATATTTGTAATAGGAATAAGCAATATTTATATTATTTTGAATAGATACAGTACTATTATAGATTAGACAGAATTCTAATACAATATAAATGTCTACTTATTGTATAAATAATTAATATTTACATGAAAGATAGATGAAAAGCAATTCAATCATAGTAAAGTAGGATGTATCATATATAAAACCTCAGTAAAAGATTATAGCACACATTTATTTAGCATATTCACCCTTATTGATGAAGTCTTTCAAAACTTATTACTTAATATAAATAGATGGTAATAATATTTATACCTAATGTTTATAATGCAATGCATTTTACTGGATATATCAGAAGTGATATTTCATTGTTTGTAGCATTTAAGTAATCACTTTGTTTGTTACTAACTTGCTTAAAGCATCACATTTGTTTTATGTGAACATTGATGAAAGTTCCCATATTTCCTACACATAAGGATTTTCATATCTGTCATTTCATATTATAAAATGAGTGAAATTATAGGTTAAAAACAACAAATTCACTTATTGTGATTAATGATTACAAGTTCCCTTTCCATATTCATAAATTGCCATTTTATGGCATATACTGAAAGTTTTTAGGTTTAAACGGAAACATTCTATTATGTATAATCAGCAAAGGTTAAGCTGAGTGATTATTGTCAATTTAATACTATTTGTTCAAAATGTGATTGTTATATTCTGTGACATTCCTAGTTCAGGCATCTATTATTTCCCTTGAACAACTTTGTCAGTTTGATGTCATGTATAAAACATTAGTTACCTTGGTAACAACTTAAGTATTATGCATGGTCAAGATAAGCTACAACACCACAATTCAAGTTAAAGCAATTATATGACTTGTTATGTACATTTACTTTTATGAGAAAATCATCATGCTTCCCTTGATGTTCAATATAGTGTATGTCATTTGTGACAAGTTAAAACAGTAGTGGTATTATACACAAGCCCATGTTATTAAACTGAATGTCTATTGTCAATTTAATACTATTTATTCAGAACATGATTGTTACATTCTGTGACATTTCAAGTTCAGGCTTCTAGTGTTTCTCTTGAACAACTTTGTCAGTTTGTTGTCATGTATAAAGCATTAGTTACCTTGGTAACCCCTTAAGTATTATGTATGGTCAAGATGAGTTACAAAAACTACAATTCAAGTTAAAGCAATTACATGACTTGTTTTGCATATTTACTCATATAAGAAAATCATCATGCTTCCCCTTGATGTTCAATGTAGTGCATGCCATTTATGACAAGTTAAGACAGTAGTGTTATTATACACAAGCCCCATGTTATTAAATCCTGTCTTTAATATCTAAATTCAGCAGACTGCTTCATCTTATATGACGATTATATATTTTATGTCTAGATTTACTAAAATCATACACTATATAAGTATTGTGTGTGTGTGTGTGTTTTTCTTTTTTTTTTTTTGGCTGTTGCTTAGTTATTTGAGAGACCAGTGCTTATTCTTATTATTAGCTCTTTCCAAGCATATTTATACAGTCCATAGACTTTAAATTATGAGACCCTTCTAGTTTTTTGTTTGTTATAAGTATATTTCCATCCTTATATATACACACACACATATCAGTACTTCAAGCATGGGCAACAATGCCCATCCAGTTTTGCCAGAATACCATTCACTAGTTCATGTGGTTTGTTTCCAGGCTGTTCTTAAAATATCCAAACCAATATTTGTCCTGTTCCATTTTACCAGCCTTTTCCATGCAGTGGCCACTCTGCCAGTGAACCACTCAACACACCTTCCATTCCCACAGATATTTCCATGAAAAAAATCTGATGACTCTCGATTATTTCCCTGCAACCCCAAACACCCCTAAAATCAGCTACCCCATATGCCCAACACATCCGAGCAAGCTCACCTCCCAGACCACTGCAAAGGGTACTGCACAAGACCAAGTGCTCTTAGTCTTTCACAATAACTCAGACTTCCATGCTTGTGTAACTCCTTAATGTGTTTGGACCAAAATACATTTTAAATATAAAATTGCACTTTTTCTATAAAGAATCAACTTAATGAGCTAAATGAAGTGTTGATAGACCATGAATATGTGTACATCTGGTTTAAATCAGCCCATATATTATATATATTTTTTAAACCAAAAACTTCATTGCTAAGAATCAAATCGGAGGCTCCTCAGAGCTGTTAATCATTATCATCACTCTGTCTCCATTACCATAGCAAACTGGGTACATCTGTTTCTGTTAGTTTATCTGTGTACTGCATACAAGAGGCTCGTGATGCAGCTGAAGCAAAGCTTCACTTCACTGCAACTTCAAGCTAAATTCCTTCCCTTTCAGTGAGGCAGCAGCCAGGAAAAGAACAGAGAGCAAACAGATCAAAAAAAAAAAAAACATGCAACAAGAGATAACACATTCTTCCAGCTTTCCCACCTCTCACTCAGCAGATGTATAAACAAACTATTCTTTGCCAAAATATCCCACCCCTTTCCTGGACCCACGCTAAAACACCAAATGTCTCTTCCTAATACACAAGCATCAGTAAACCTCGATCACAAGCCACAACCCACAGCTTCCTGGAGATGAAAACGGCAACATACGACAGCTGCCAGACACAGCCGCATGCACACACACCATGTCAGGCTTAATCAAACAGCACTCAAAGCTATGATACCTGCCATAATTTATATTAACTATGCTTAAATGGAATAATAATGACATCTTTACTAGCTGCCAGACACCACTGCATCCACGCACACCATATCAGGATTGATCAAACAGCACTCGAAGTTATGATACCTGCCATAATTGATATCAACTATGTTTAGACAGAATAATAATGACATTTGTACTAGCTGTAAGACAGAGCTGCATCCATGCACTCCATATCAGGACTGATCAAACAGCACTCATAGCTGTGATGCCTGCCATAATTGATATGAACTATATTTAGACAGAATAATGATGACATTTGTACTAAGAGCTTGCTACTATTATTTAACCAGGATATACATAACATTTCTAAATCATACTTTAACTGAAGAAGGCATTAATCTCTGTGATAGCATTTTTTTTTCCCAAACAGTCTACTGTTATTCCTATTATATATGATGTTAATTTGTTACATTTGAGTTTGAACTCTGATGAATGCTACCTTGTTGAATTAGTTAATTAATTACTTAAATTATTATAAGCAAAAGCGATGAAAAATGAACAGGATAAGTAATTATTGATTTCAAGTAGGGGAACATAAACTTATATGTTTGTATTATATTTTGTTTTGTTTGGCTTATATATAATGTAAATAGTAACCCATCTTGACCTACCTTTGTGAAGAATTATTAGACTCTTTGAACATTCTGAATAAATTGTTACTGTTTCTCAGTTGTTTAAGAAACCCTCCTTTCTTAAATAAAAACAGATGACAAGTGATGTACCATATTAGTTGATATTTTGAGAGATGTAGCTATAAGAGTTATTTTTTGGGGACAGCTATCTTGGAATCAGTTTTTTTGTTTCTTCTTTCTAGCATAAGTCCGAGGGTTTGTTTCTTTTATTCTTTTAAGAGTTGGGACCATCCATTCCATTTCTTCTGGGATAAGTACTATGTTGTTTTTGATGAATATAGTAGCTTCTTCTAAGTCATTAAAGGTTCTCATCTCATTGGAAAAACATATTTTTATCTTGGCTGGAAAGGCCAGCTGTGCTTTAATGTTGTTTTGTTTCAACAGTTTTATTATTGGCCAGACATTTTTCCTTTGTTCTAGTATTCTGGAAGAATAATGATTGTCAAACCTTATCAGGATTTGATTGTATTTTAAGGGTGATTTTCTCCAAGCAGATTTTAATATTAGTACCTTGTCCAGAAATGAAAGAAATTTTATAACTATAGATCTAGGTGGAGTATTTGTTGAGTTAGAAGCAGGTTTCCTCAGTGCTCTATGCACCCTTTCAATTCCAAATGAAAGTCCCTCTTTCAAGTCCAAAAATTCAGGAATCCAGGTTGTTAAGAATGAAATAATGTCTTCTCCTTCAGTGCTTTCTGGCAGACTCTATATTTGTTATTTTTGTACGGTGTTACTGTAATAGTTCCTTAAGAGTATCAGTCTGATTTTGAGAATTTAATTTGAGTTTTCTAAGTCATTTTTAAACCCATCCATCTTCAAAGATAGTTCCTGTAAGGTAGATGTCATCAATTGCAGTTCTTTTTTCAAAGCAGCATCTGGATGGGAATTCCTTGAGTTGTTCACATTCAGTGACTCAATATATCTCCAAGTTACCTGACAGGAAAATTTTGTATATCTCCACCAAAATTGATATTTATGTAGTTTAGTAGTTTATCTATAGATTTCTGATGTTTTAAACATGAAAATAATAAAATGTTCCTATATTATTATACTCGTTTATGGAGCTCTCACAATTTAATGCTCTCAGTTGGCCATCTAGGCTCCACCCCTAGCTTAAAATAATCCTGATGAAGCCACATATGTTTACTGGCAGGATAATGCATTTACTAGTTGTGGAGAAGGATATGACAGACATGGTTTGTCTTCATGTCCACTGTGGCTTTCTTTCATCCTCAATATCCTACAAAACAGTGGTCTGCATGGATCACACTGGACATTTGATGACACAGGTTGAGCAGTGTACCTCTGGGAATATTTCAATGTTATTTTAGCAATAGTACTCCACAGGCCCACAGTGGTATATTTGGCCACCATGAATTCTCATGGGGTCTGGAGTTGAAATATGTTCATTTATAATCATGGGCCTTTCTTGGCTAACATCATCCACATCCAAACTTCCCATTGTGACTATCATGTCATGTTATAGTCCTATATCTAATTTGTACTACAGGGCATGGGTATCACAGGATTTACCCACATATGGTGTATCTTGATCATAAGGACAAAAACCTGATTAATCAAACAAAGCCAATTATGAATAACTTGTAAGTGATTTAACAGAAAAAGAAAAAAAAAACAAACAAAAAAGCAAAAACCCCCCCCCAAAAAAACAAAAGTATGGACAGAGCACATATATGAAAATCAGGGATGTTCTACACATCCATGGGTTTTCTCATATTTTGCCATGTCCCTCATAAATTATATTAAAGATTGCCTTACTGATCATATCACTGTAGAAAGTCTGACCACTCAACAATGCTTCAGCAACCAGACTTCTTTCTATTGGAAATGCTTGATTTACATTGACACCGCTGATAGTGTGTCTGATCAACTTGCTCACTTTTGCGTACTAATTACCATTTATTGTATAATAATGCTTAGCTCCCCTGTTGATTCAATGGTTTGCCTTCATGAGTGTCACTATCATACTGCATCCATATGGAATTTGTTACATGTGAGTTTTACTGTGTATATGCATAACAGACAGCAGTCAACATGCTCTTTTCCTTATTCGTGTATGATTTACACGTGCAGCAGTTATATTCAATGTGCTTCCATGCCTATTTTGCCTTTTTAATGAGTTGATAAATGTGCAAATGTTGCAAATTTCTCTGTCCCTTTCTTGCACAAACAATTCCCTTTTTACAGTCTGAAATACTACATTTGCACCTATTTTGGGAAAAAAAAAGAAAACATTGTAGGTGATTCATCCACAGGGGCTAATAATGTGGACAAAGTAGGTGGTGGAGTTTTTGAAAGTGCCTTTGTTACAGACTACAACAAGGATGCTCATCTTATTAGGAAAGTTATCGAAAATGAATGGACCAAGTTTGCTAGTCTGCCAGACTTAACACACAATCTTTGACAATCCTTTGAAATGTATATACGGGAAGGACACAGTTTAAAGAATATTTTGGAGAGGCAACCAAATAAATTTAAATTTAAGAACAAAACAGGGACTTATAAATGTTGGTTTTGTCCACAATGCCCCTTTGCTTCCAATTTAAAGGATGTATAATTATGAAGTAGGGACAGACTTATTACAGCAAGGTCCTATTATACATGTGATCCAAAAGTTATAGTATATCTTGTTTTTTGTGAAACTTGTCAGGCCTTTTATGTTGGGAAGACAGAAAGAAAGCTCAGGAAGTGTATGTATGAGCATATGTATGACATTAAGAAAGGTAATCTAAAGAATGCACTTCACAAACTCATGTTGACATGTTCAGGGTATAGTTTCAAGTTCTTTGTATTAGAAGAAGTACCTATTGATATAAGGGGAGGGTCTTGGGAAACACATTTGGAGTACAGGGAGTTGCACTGGCAATTAGTATTGGAAGCCAACAAAGATCCAGGATTGAATTATATGTTTTTCCTTGCCCCAGTCCTTAAAATGAGATCAGCTAAGTTATAATTTTTTTTTTAAGTTCAGTTTTAATGCTTTAGATCAATATGTAAGATTTCCACAAGGTGGAGGTATGAGTATGTTTTCTATTAAGTTATATGTATTGTAAATATTTATACATCTTCATTACATTTCATGTTATTTAACATTTTTAATAATTTTTAAAATTTATGTATAACCAGTATTTTTACTAACAGTATAAAATGTCTTCGATAGAAATAATTTTTATAACTTACATTATGCATACAAGTTTTAATTTGATTCATTCAAGTCTTCATTGTTTAATTGAAGTATTTAATTGAAAGGGTATATAACAAGGGGTTATTTTGTGTCCTGTAGTTATCTGAAAAAGTCTGTATTATTGAGGATGAAAACACAGTTGTGTCAAGAGCGTTCATGTGGATGTGATCCATTTTGTTCATTTTTATGTGACTTGGCCATTTCTACAATAAAGGATTTGGTTCTGGTGCTTTGCCTCATCATGAGTGCTCCTTTTGGAGTTTTTGGGTCTTACTTGAACACTCATTTCTTCCTTTTTTCAGACTTTTTCAGTCAGTATTGCTTATATGTGACCAGTTATGGATTGAAGAATCAAACAAATACATTTACTGATGGTCATCATACTTTAATAGTGCATACCAAACAAATACAAAGAGTAATTTGGATACACAGAAAGAAGCAAAGTCTTGGGGTTAAATTTCAATAGTTTAGGAGTTAGAACTGGACTGGTTTCCTGCCAATTTACTTTATTAAACAACAGATTTGCAACAATGTGTTTCAGAGCTCAGATATTACCTTACTGTCATCACTGTCAAAGCCCCAGACCTAAACAGGTGACCAATTTACACAAAAGGTGTTATGTATCATGTCATTAGATGTGTATAGTTACTTCATGAGTCTATAGCATTTTTGCTGAGTCACTTATGATCGAACCCCTATTTGTCAAAGATCTATTTATAGAAGCTGCCAATCGTCAAATGGAGTTTTCAGTGAAAGTTTCCTAGGGCAATCCCATGGTTGGCCACCATCTGGAATTTGCCCTTTTCCCACTGCAGTGCAATCTCCTAGTTGGTATATTTAGTTAGGGGGGATGTGGGAGGCATAGCCCCCACCATCTGGGTAGGTGTTAAGTTTTATGATTTTGTTCACAGTTGCTGGAGTGGTCTACCATTAGTTTGCTCTAGGCAAACTTTTGCTGAAAACTCTATTCGATGATTGACAGCTTTGATAAATAGGTTTTTGACAAATAGGTGTTCACTGATTTGTGATTCAACTAAGTGATATAGACCCTTACTTCAAAACATATTTACACTGTTGATACAGCATTATATGCTGAGGAAAACATGGAGTTTTCAAATGTGCTTGTGATGCACAGTTTCAAGTCAAAATTTCACATAGAAAGTGTTTATGTGTACATGCAAGGTGAGCGTAGACAAGGAGGATTAAAGCTTTAACTGTAACAGCATAATGATAATGGCAGGAAAATGATGAAAGGAGAGGTATGTAAATAGGTAATTTAGATGAAAGTAGGCAGATTAGTAGCTGCTAAGAGAATTATTAGCAGAGAAAGTGTGGTGATATGAAAAAAAATGGTGCATAGATTAAGAAGCTGATAGTGAGAATAAAGCTATCGTGTTTCAAAGACATTGGTAAAGTCTGAATAATCTGGAATACATATGGAGAGGGCAGACAGGATATAAAAGTGTTAGTCAAAAATGAAGATTTTTGTATTACACGTTGTTTGTAAAAACATTAGCAAAAATAGATGCAGGAAAAAAATATATATTTGGGAAGCACAGAAAATGAAGTGTGCTCTGATAGCTGAAATTTGCTAGCAGAACAGAGAGTGATTATAGTTATAATAACCTGTCTAACAGCGAAGCCAGACTGACTCACAACCCATCTTCTTTCCATATGATGCCAAATTACATTATTAGTGGGTAAATTCAGAGTCACCACTAGTAAGGGTGGCAGTACTGCTATGAAACTGTTGAGTCCCCTTCAAAACATCTAAAACCCATAACATCTAATTTCATAACATTGAGATCAGAATATCTAAAACCCAAAACATCTAAACCCCATAACACTGAATTTCATAACATCTAACAGTACAAATCACATGAAAATAACATCCCCTCAACATATAACAACATATAATAACATCAAACTACCAAACACACTTTTTACTATGTTTCTGCAGGGGGGCTTGATGCAGGGGGGGTTAGGAAATTAACTTTTTCCCACTGTAGTGCGATCTTGGAGTTGGTATATTTAATTTACAGGGGGGTGTGTGGGGGTGGAGCCCCCCCCCCACATGGATGGTGTAGGGAGGCTTGCCCCACTACAGAAACATAGTAAAAAGTATGTTTGGTAGTTTGTTGTCGTTATATGTGGAGGGGGTGTTATTTTGTTATGATTTGTAGTGTTAGATGTTATGAAATTAGATGTTATGGGTTTTAGATGTTTTGGGTTTTAGATGTTCTGGTCTCAGTGTTATGAAATTAGATGTTATGGGTTTTAGATGTTTCAAAGTAGACCTGGAACTGCTACACAGTAGTCTTTTTCACATACATAAGAGACCAACATGCAACTCAGGTTGACATTTTCCTAGTAAGGAAAGACCACTGGGTTAGAAAGTGATATTGCAAAGCCATTCCCAGTGAAACCACCAGCCCACAGCATAATCTACCATGGCCACATACAACTGCATGCAATAGTCAGAGAAGGCTCTATGGTCAACAGAGACTAGGCTGAAGATGTGGAAGTTGACTAGAATGAAAGCACAAGAGTCTGAGGAAATATGGTTCTAGCTCCTTTGGAAGAAGAGGAAACAGGTAGCGTTGAAGAAGAAATTTTTTTTAAAACAATGTGCAAAGACTACAGAACAGATATGCATCTATGTCAGGTTTGAAAATAAGGTACATAAGGAAAGGTGGTGGTGCAATGCAGAAACCTTGGAAGCTATAAAAAGAAAGAAGGAATATATGAAAAAGTAGGAGATGGAAAAAACAAACCAGGCCCAGAAGGAAGACATCAGTCACAACAGTAAAGAACAAGCCATCAGAGGCACTCTTCCAGCTTCTGGAAAGTGACTCATCAGATGGTAAAATGAAACTCTATCAGGCTGCAAGTAAAATACATACCTATAAAGAAGATAGCCATTAGGCACTTTTTGTAAGGGATGTCAACAGCATCTTAGTCATCAGTCCACAGGACATCAAAGGCAGATGGAAGGAATACTTTCAGCAACTTCTGAATGAACAAAATCGCAGAGAAACTGTAGTGCCACAAACGCAGACTACAATGAAAGAAGAAGAGCAGCCCACCCTAAAAGATGTAAGAACAGCACCACGGAAAATGAAGTCATGGAAAGCAGCAGGCTCAGATTAGGTCACAGTAGATATAATCAAGATGTTGGGTGAGTTAGAGATGAAATGGCTGCTGATGGTCCTATCAGCAGTATGCAGAGAATGGTGTGTCACAGATGACTGGAGAATAAGCACACTATTACCAGTACAGCAACAAAGTCTATCAAACACCAATTAAACACCAGTTGTAATGGATGTGGACAACAACCTACTCACACTCCATTGGCAGTAATGGAGGTACCAAACTGCTGTCATATTGCATGAAAGTGCTGGAGATGGTGATGATAAACAAAAAGAGTTGTAGAAAGCAAGACTGGAAATGAGCAGTTCAGATTTAAATCAGAATGCAATGCAGCACAACTGACTCAATGTTTGCAGCGAGACAGAGTTGCAAAGAAACTAAGGATCATTGAAGAAGCCAATTGGGCATTCTTAAACTTGGAAAAGAACATATAACAAGGAAATAAGAAAGCTTATTTAGGTATCCTACAATAGTCTAAAGTTGCAGAAACAATGTCAGAATTAGTGCATTCTATGTACACGAGTACCAACTGTGTTTTGATTCAAAAAGGGGCTCCCTGTGGGTGTGGTTGTGCATCAGAGCTTAACTCTTGACCCCACTGCAGTCCATAATGGTGATGGACTACATTATTATGCAGGTTGGGAGGTGACAGATGAAGCTGCATTATAAGACTCTGAACAGCAACTTTAGCAAATGATAGTGGAAAAGCAAAACTGAAGGCACATGGGATGAAGCTAAGTATAGACAAGACTGTTTTTGTGGAAGCAAACAGGAGAAATCAGAAGAAAATGAAACTTGATATAGAAGGGAAAATAGTAGAACATGTTAACATTTTCAAGTATCATGGAGGGGTGGTTGAGGAGAAGGAGATATCTGCAGGAGGAAGTCAGTGCTAGAATCAGAGGGGCTGCAGCGAACTGGCACAGAGTGTCATGGGTAGTATGTGACAGAAGAATGCCAGAGAAGAAGAGAAGTAAGTTGTACAAAACAGCAGTGTGACCAGTCCTGCTGTATAGTACAGAAACCTGGGCAGTGAAGGTGGTGCAGTTGAGGAAGCTAGAGGTGATGGAGATGAAGTGCCTGAGATGGGGGGTTGGATGCACACTGGGACAGATGAAAAAATTGATGATATCAAAATAAAAGCCAAACGAGCTCCAGTTGCAGAGTAGATCAAATAGAACATATCACAGTGGTTTAGGCACATGTGAAAGAAAGCAAAAGATGATTTCATGAAGCAGACTTTGGAGAGACAGTAAGAAGAAAGAGAAGATGACAGCATCAAGTAACGGTTGCTTGTGTGAGAGAAGACTTGTGCCAGTCAGGCATAACTGTCGAAGAAGGTAGGAGAGCGGCACTGAATCATGAGAGAGGGCAACAGTTGATGTGCCACTCCCACACTCATGAGCATCAAGCAATAATTGCTTGTGTAAGAAAAGACCTGTGCCAGTCAGGCATAACTCTCAAAGAAGGCAGGAGACTGGCACTGAATCATGAGAGAGGGCAACAGTTGATGTGCCACCCCAACCCCAAGAGCATCGAATAACAATTGCTTGTTTGAGAGAAGACCTGTGACAGTCAGGCATAACTGTCAAAGAGGGTAGAAGAGCAGCACTGAATCATGAGAGCGTGCAACAGTTGATGTGCCATCCCAACCCTATACAGAAAATGGGAAAAAGGGAGTGGGTGATGATGATGAAGATTCTTTAATTTCATCCCTTTTTAAACAGTATTAATACATGTCAGCAGTTCTTCCTGATGGAAGTCCATTATACTAAAATGATTCAATGGAAATATTTTACTTCCTAGGCACGTATGTCCATACATGTGGATGACATACAGAGAATGCTGGTGCAGGTACTCATTTTGTACCACCCTTGATGTGCCTTCATAATATTGCATAATTTCTGTTTTTAATATGTGTTTTCCTTTGTCACTATGGCTAAACGGGTGATGCATATTAGTTAATGTGAAAACAAACAAAAAAGGTATGTGACTTCTTTGTAATAGTACATCGATACTCCACAGCAATTGCCGAATGTATATAATCACATCATGTACACGGTGGGAGGAATTATTTAGTCATAACACTATAACATAAGTGGCCTTATTAGCTGCCACTATTATGAATAAATACACACATTTCTCACAATTCCGCTGCCTATTACATCTATCCAAAGTCATTATTAATAAAACAAATGTCTTATGTTTTCCAAATAATGCTTTTGCTTAAGTCTGACTCTTTAGTGTTTATCATATGAGATAGTGGAGAAAGCTTTTCAGATGTGTACTGAATGTGTGCATGGGCTATCCTACTGATGAAAAAAGTTAGATAACTCAAGTATTAATTGTCTGAGGTTAAAGACACTAAGTATCAGAGCTCCTCCATAATAACTCTGTCAGTGGGATGTGCTAGCAGTGATACTCTTTTTAGGGCAATTCTCCATTCATCGAATTGGTGTAACCCTAGAGTTGGTATATATAAGTTCAGGGGTATGTGGAGTGTTTGCCCCTTTGCAAAAAAAGCAAAACAAACAACCCCCCCCCAAAAAAAACACAAAATTTTTTTGGCATCTTTTTTTAGGGTTCATGGTTTGTTGATTCCAGTCATTGTTAGCTTAAATTTTGACAACCCATAGTGGAAGACTACATATGCACGTGTATTCAAAGCTTACAGTGTGTTCACAGAATATTGTTGTGATTAAGTTTATGGAATGGATTCATATGGCCACTAGAGACCACAAAACTGCAGCAAATTAATTCACTGAATGGAACTGTAGTTCATGAAAAACACAAATGGCCGGCCTGTTTTAATTTACTTTTATTTGTCAGGATAAGGTTTAAACTTTAAACTGTATAAATCACACTTGATTTTCTTTGTAACAGGTGTCTAAAAGGCTTCACATTCCCTTCAGGAGGCCACTAAGCTTGTACAGAAGCAGTGTACTGTTTGAAAATAAGTTGGAAACATTAATGTAATTATTATTTTTTTCCTAACAATGGAACATCAGGTACGAATACAGGTGGCTATCTTTTTAGGGGGGAGTTTTATGAATGTCTCCCAGCAAACTGGTTCTATTTGTTTTTCCAGTTTTGTCTAAGTTTGACATCAAAGGGTACATCATAGGTGTCTGTCTTTTGTGGTAGGGGTGAGGTCATGCTGTATATATTTAATGACAGCAGTGACTTGAAATATGATTCTGGCAATTTGTCCCTTAACTTCCATCCCAATTTAAAACCAGACAGGGCTACACAGAAAGTGACTAACTATTTTAAGTGGCATAGGAAGGCAGTTACTACTTCTACATAGCATTTATGTATCATCACAAGCACCTGACTACTGTATTTATTGAGCACAGCTATTTGATTAACTTTGAGCATTAAGCATTAAATACAACTAATTTCATCCTTTGAAATAAAAAATATGACTGAATTTCTTTACTTATGTATGATTTTTCTTCAGGCAAAATTTATCTCAGTGAACCTAAAACCCCCATGGTTCAATGCAATTATTTCTACCCCCAATTTTATAGTGTAGTCTTGGTCAGTTAGGCTGTGTCGAAAAGATTCAAGGAAAACCAAACTTGAAGAGCTAGACTGAATTTCTCTTAATAAGGAGTTTTTTCAGGCAATCATTGAATGTAAACTTGTTAAAAAAACTTTAAAATGCACCTAGCAAAAGTATCCTAAAACCTCCATGGCTTTTGGGAGAATTGTGGACCCCAACTTAATGCAGATGTTTTTTACACAGTTATCTGAAAGCAGTCTTGCCTACTTAAAATTTGTTGAATGAATAAATAAATAGGTTAATAAGTTCAAAGGTGTGTACTAGGCTAATGGCCCTGGAGCCTTTATAAGCCTAGCCCATAGGATTACCCTGGCATCGTGCCACTCGACCTTAGTTCCCAGTGCCTCTGTCAAGTAGAGCCACTGAAGTGATCCTTGGGGTGAATTTTCTATTTCCCATCCACTCATCAAGATTTCTCTTGAAGAGTGCGAGTGAGGTGCTCTGCCTGACATGTATGGGAAGTGTATTCCATAGCATGGGCAATCTCTGGGTTATGAACCTGTCCCTCCAGCAAGTTCTGTTGATTGTGGTAATAAAGATGAGGTCACTGGAGTGTGTGGTGTGGAGGGATTGAGATTTATTTAGATGTAGCATTTCTAACAGAGCTGGGTCAGACATAGCTTTGTAAGTCAAGCAGAGATCGACTCTAAGTAGACGATATTAGACAGAGAATAGCTGGAGTTTTTTGAGTCTGTCCATATAGGGCAAGTGTTTAAGACCTAGGATCCTCTTTGTGAGGTACTTTTGTGGCTTCTCTAGTTGTTGCAGGTGTGTAGTGAGGTATATGGCAAATGGGGCATTGTACTCAATGATTGGCCTAATGAGGGAAGAGTAGAGGGAGACAATGACCTCTTTTTTTCCTGGATGCAAAACCCTTAGTAATGAGATGTGCCACATAGAAGGACTTTCTGACCACAGTGGCAATGTGGTGATCAAAAGAGAGGTTGTTGTCAACCTGTGTTCCCAGATCTCTTATAATGCCTTCTGAGTTCAGTAGACTACCATCGATGTGGTAATTCAAGGGTGCCAGGTTTTTCCTAAGGGGATGATGACACATCTTTTTGTATTGAGGTTAAGGCCATGGTTCTGACACCAGTCATTGGTCTCAGTGAGGCCTTTCTGTAGGATGCAGTAAAAATCTGAAGACTAATACAAGCTGTGATAAAAGTAAAGAAAAATGTATTCAGAATGGTGTAGGTAGGTCAGGGTGGGGCACTGGGTTATGTGTGCGTGTGTGTGTGTGTGTGTGTGTGTGTGTGTGTGTGTGTGTGTGTGTGTGTGTGTGTGTGTGTGTGTGTCTGAAGGACATCATGGAGCTTTTTCACCTAGGCCACAAGTTAACCTAAGGCCAGGACTGCTTTAGTCCATTATTCTGTCTATTGCCAAAACCCTTTTCTGAAAAAGAAAAAAAAAACAATAAATTCACTGTATTGTCAGAAAAAGAAAAGAAAAGTTAGAGATGTGAATGTTCACTAAAACAGGATTAAAGCTAAAAGGCAGCAGAGAAAAAAAATGCAAGAAAGACAGTAAGCTGAGAACTCGAGCATTACAATGTATTTATTGGTTTGTTGAGTAATTTAGTTCCAGACATAAGATATATATATATATATATATATATATATATATATATATATATATATATGGGTTGGGGTGTTTGCCTTACAAACACAAGGTACAGGGTTTGAATCTCACAGGGGATAATTGGCTAGGCTTAAAATGGCTCGCAAGGGCAATTAGCCTAGTACTAATCTATGAATCTATTTATTACTATTTGTTAACTATAACAGTTGTCCTGGGCTATTGCCCATTTTCCGCAGAGGTCCAGAGGGACAATAAATGTGTAACAATTTGCAATAGTAGCAAAAATAAGAGAAATAGAAAATATAAAAGATACAAATGAACAATACATTTTATGCAATCTATGTATTAGGATAAAGGTATGATATGCACAATATGACCTGAAACTTTCTAAACACTTTTTATGTACATAATGACAATTTTTCACCTGCAGTATGTTAATGCTAAGTATGCATTAGATTGAATCAGAGTCCTCTGCCTGTGCTCCAGGCACACATCCTTGGTATTACTAACTCACCCATCTCTCATAACAATAGCCGTACCTACCAGAACCCTTAGCCTAACAATAAAAATTCTCACCCAGTGCCTAACCCTAAGGTTCCCCATCCTTTCTTAAACCTAAAATCCCCTTTTCTTCCCTAACCCAAAAGGCCCAATCTCTCTTCCATTGCAGATATCTCCCTAAACCTAAGCTCCCCTCCACCCTGTCATCCATGATTACTCCTTAAATCTAAAATCCCTTCCCTCCTCCCTAACCCTAAAGTCTCCATCACTCCTTAAACCTAAAATCCTACTTCATCTACCCTAAACGTAATCCTTCTTAACCCTAAAGTCCTGATCCACTTCCATTCCAGTTTACTTCTTATACCTAAAATTGGCCTCCCATCCACAATCAATCCCTAAACATAAAGTCCTCTTCCCTTTCCCTAACCATAAAGTCCTCTTTGCTTCCTAAACCTAAAATCTCTATCCCTCTCCCTCACTCTAAGTCCCTGCTCTCCTCCCTGTCCTCCTCCCTAAACCTAAAATCACTCTCCTGTCTCACTTTCCTCACTTACCTGTTTGGTGGCGAGCACCTCCTTGCATCTAACCCCTAGTATGTGAGAGGATGGTACAACAGCTGTGACTCTGAACTCACATTCATGTTTCAGCATGGGTAGCTGCTCGGGCAGGGTTACAGCCATCCTAGTCCCTGGCTGCGAGTTACTGAAATTCGTGCAGTGGGAGATCAAGCAGCTTTAAAACATCAATTGATTCATTTGTTAAGAACATTTTGGTCAAGAATGCAATAAGTAAGGAAAATGTAGACTATGCAGAGGAAAATGTATGTTGGCATGGTAAGAGAAGATGATTAAATTACATAAGAACATAGGTTTGTGCGGAAGTAATCACAATTATATAAGGGTAGAATTATATAAGGTTGAAGAGTGAGAAAAGAACAATGTCCAAAATACAATCATTACAAATTACAAGTAAATGCTATAAGTTAAAATTGAAATGCATTCTGCAATATAATTTAATGTGCCCAGTAGTAATGAACTATGCTCCTCACAATGAAGATAGTTTTATTTATTCACTTCAGTTTTGTTTTGTTCATTTCATTACAATTCATTATTTCTACTTGTTTTCTAATTTAAGAAATTTGTTTTGCAATGATAACAATCAAAAGTACAAACAATTGTCCAAAATTGTTAAAAATGTCCTTTTCAACAATGATTTCTGACAATATTACAGAAATATATTTAAATATATTTTGGGTAACAACAAATGCTGTAAAAATAGATAATTTGAGAGGTTTATTTCAAAAATACAGTGGAATATTGCATTCCTTAAATAGTAGTGCTCGGTTTCTTATCTTTTAAAAAAAAAACATCAAACAATGTACAAACTGTCATTGCTACTGATTTGTGATGCAACTTATATACTAACACATAAAGAAAAAAATAAAATAAAACCATTTAGATTTAAACAATTAATTTGGTATTACATACAAGCTACAAGTTGGCCCAGCTGGACCAACCCAGTTAACAAATGTCAATAAATAAATAAAAATAAACACTAATAGTTGCAAATCTTAGAAAGGTGTGACATAGCATAACGATCTTTGTAGGCAGCTATCGTCCTAGCCCAAGTTATACAAGAAGGCTGGGGTTCATGTACAAGCAATTTATACTTGTGCATGACTAAATATCAAGCTCCCCATCGTGTGACACATCCTGGAGCTGCACAGAAACAGAGCAGGGCTCACATAGCATCAGTAACCTGAGTAAAATAAAATACAGTAAAATACTGGCTTTGCATTAGTGGGAAAAGCTGCATTAGGTGGATTCTGTGCCAGAGACTCACTAGGAATGTGAATGTGAAAGAGAAGCACGGAGAGCATGTTAGTACAAACATATGTTGATGAAACAGAAACAAAGAGAAAGTACAGTTTTGTACCTACCATAAATGTAGATGTCCGAGAGGAATGCATCTGCAGTCCTTACAAATGGGTTGTCCTGTCGTCAGGCAGCCCCTCGGTCGGCCGGATTCCAAAGTCTGGGTCCGGCTTCGGCTGGTGTCGCACTTCACCCGACGTCATTGCGGCAGTTATTCGGGTATAAAGGCATCAGCCGACGCCATTTTCCTCAGTGTTTCTTGCCCCAGATGCCAGGTGCCCTCTTGGTAGGCTAAATTTGGATAAATGCCAAAGTTTCCAAATAGTAGAGAGCAAACACACAAAATAAACATGTATGTACATATATACAAACAAATACACCATAATAGATCCCCCCCAAGCTAGCCGAAGATTGGTAAGCACCCTAGGAGTACCTCAGAGGGGGGTGGGTAATCCTGACTGCAGATGCATTCCTCTCGGACATCTACATTTATGATAGGTACAAAACTGTACTATGTCCTTCAAGGATGCATCTGCAGTCCTTACAAATGGGTAGAATACCATAGCTAAACTAGGGAAGGAGGAAATGAGAATAGATTATGGTGTAGTCAGGATCCCTTGCAAAACAGCAGTGGCAAAGCCAGCACGGGATCTAGAGTATAGAGGTAAGTTATAATGCTTGGCAAATGTATGCACGGAGGTCCAAGTAGCAGCCTCTATAATGTCCTTGGTAGCCACTCCTCGTAAGAAAGCTGTGGTAGTGGCTGTGGCCCTTGTGGAGTGAGGCCTGATGTTCTCTGGAGTTTTCTTTCCATGGTAGGAGTAACAAAGTCTAATGCAATTTCCTATCCATTTGGAGATTGTCTGTTTAGAAATTGGTCTTCCTTCTTTTCCTGTTGCATAAGCTACCAGAAGCTGGTCAGTTTTTCTATTGTTTTTTGTCCTGTCCAGGTAGTAGCGTAATTGCCTGTGTACATCCAAGGTATGTAAGAGCTTTTCTCCCTGTTCTGTGGATTGGGGAAGAATGTAGGAAGGTGGATAGCCTGATTTAAAGAGACTCTGGATACCACCTTAGGCATAAATGTAGGATTTGTTCTCATGGACACTCTATCTTGATGGAAGATCAGGAAGGGTTGTACTGCCATTAATGCTTGTAGTTCAGAGACCCTTCTTGCTGACGTTATTGCCAGCAGGAAGGCAGTCTTCCAGGATAAGTATTGCAAGTCTGCTGTAGTTGCTGGCTCGAAAGGAGGTAGAGTCAGTTTTTCTAGCACAAAGTTCAAGTCCCATGCTGGCAATGGAGGTTTCCTGGGAGGTTTTACATTTTAATTCCCTCAGAAACTGTCTGAGCAGAGGATGCGAGAAGACAGGAGGATCCAAGCTGTATTGTGCTGAAATAGCTGATGCATGTATCTTGATGGAGGAATAGGACAGGCCTGTGTGGTAGAGCTCCGCCAAGTACTCCAGGATGTTGGCTATGTTCACCAGTGTCACATCTTGCCCCTTTGCAGCACTCCAGATGAGATATCTTTTCCATTTTGCTGCATAATTCTTTCTTGTTGAAGGTCTACGAGCCTCCAGGATTATGTCCTTAACCCTTTGGGATAATTTTGGGTTAATTTCTGTTATGTAATGTTCCAGGCTGTTAGCTGCAGAGTTTTTAGGTTTGGATGCAGAATGTTGTAGTTGTTCTGTGTCAGCAATAATGGGATCAGGGGCAGTTTCCATATTTGTTCCCGGGACATGCTCCTCAGCAGTGGGTACCAATGTTGCCTTGGCCAGTCTGGGGCTATCAGAATGATCCTTGGACGTTCCTCTTTGATCTTGAGAAGCACCTTGTGCATCAAAGGAAGTGGTGGGAATGCGTATGCTGTCAGGCTTTTCCAACTGAAGGATAGGGAGTCCACCTTCCAAGCAAGTGGGTGGTAAGTCCTTGTGCAGAATTTCTTCAACTGGTGATTGTATGGGGATGCAAACAAGTCTATTTGTGGTAATCCCCATTCTCTTGTGATGGCTTTGAAGATGTCCGGATGCAGCATCCATTCGTGGGCATCTGTTGTAGTTCTGCTTAATATGTCTGCTAGAATGTTTTCCTTCCCTGGTACATAAATTGCCTGTAACTGAAGGTTGTAGCTCAGAGCCACATCCCATAGGTCTAGTGCCAGCCGGCATAGGGGTATGAGTGTGTGCCTCCCTGTTTGTTGATGTACCACATAACTGTGGTGTTGTCTGTCCTTATCAACAGCTGGCCTTCGTGGAGAAGAGGTCTGAATGCCTGGATTGCCAATTTTACTGCCATCATTTCTTTTAGATTTATGTGCAGATGCAGTTGGTCTTGAGTCCATAGGCCTTGAATGCACTTGTCCATCATGTGTGCCCCCCAACCGAGGTCTGAGGCATCTGTCGTGATAGTTTGTCTTGGTTGACTTTTGCAGAAGGGCAGTCCTGTGTTTGATTGACAGGCCTGAGCCCACCATAAGAACTCTTGCTTCAGGCAGGGGATCATTGGAATTTTGGTTTCTAGGCTGTGCTTGTGCTGAGACCACAAATTCTTTAGGTACCACTGTAGCTTTCTCATATGAAGCCTGGCATGAGGGACCAGAATTATGCAGGATGCCATGAAGCCTAGAGCTTGTAGCACTTTTCTTGCAGTTAGATGGCTCTGCTTTGTTAATGCCAAGAAATAGAGAGGAAGTTGCTCTTTCTTTTCTGCAGTTAGAAACGCCATTTGTTTTGATGTGTCCAGTTCTGCACCCAGAAAGGTTATTATTTGGGATGGAATCAGCCTTGACTTTTTGTATTGACTGTGTATCCCAGGGCTTGTAGCAGGTAGATGACTCTTTGTAAGTCTTCTGTTAATTTGTTTTGTTGTCCGCTTGTATCAGGCAGTCGTCCAGGTAGGGATAGATTTGAATTCCCTGAAGTCTGCAATGAGCGATTACTGATGCCAGGCATTTCGTGAACACTCTGGGCGCAGTAGATAAGCTAAAGGGCAATGCTGAGAATTGATAATGCTCTGATCCTGCAAGAAATCTGAGGTATCTTCTGCAAATTGGTCTTATGGGGACGTGCAGGTATGCCTCCTTGAGATCTAGAGTTACCAGCCAAGACTCCTTGCCCAGCATGGGAAGAAGCTGCTGTAGGGTCAGCATTTTGAATTTTGGAACAATGAGGAATGTGTTTAGAGCGGACAGATCTAGAATAGGCCTCCATTTGTTTTCTTTTCTTGGTACCAGGAAGAGCCTGGAGTAAAATCCCTTCCCTTGCTCCATAAATGGTACCTTTTCCACAGCACGCATTCTTAATAGTTGAGATATTTGCTTCAGAGCTTCTGCCCTTTGAGAAGGTGGCAGGTTTGGCATTCCTCTCTTTCCTGGTAGTGTATGGAAATGGAACCTGTAACCTTTGTCTATAGTCTGCAAAATCCATTTTTCTCTTGTAATGCAGTGCCAGTTTCTTGAAAATAATTTTAGCTTTCCGCCTAAGGGTGCTTCTAGTTGTTCCCTGGTAGGCGGTGCCACCACCAAGTCACTGTGATTGAGTTGTTGTAGTGGTGGTGGCTGTATCCGTGCCTCGTTGATTGTTACCCTGCCACTGGTGACCCCTGTAGGCACCCCTGGATTGGTTTCTGCCTCTAGAGCGCCTATTCCTGCCTCTCTGTGCCTTAGAGGAGTCCGGAAAGGACCAATTCTTGGAGGGCCAATTCCTGCTAAACCTTGGAGGCTGAACTTGTAAGAAATCTTTTACTGTTTGCACAGATTTTGCTTTCTCTTCCATCTTTTTCAGAACCTGCTGTGCAGGGGCACCAAATAAATTGACCTTGTCCATAGGTGCATCCAAAAGCTTAGATTTGACATGGTCTGGTAATGCCTGCTCTTTCAACCATGCATGCCTCCTGATAACTGTGCCAGTCATGGCTGATCTAAAGGAAGCCTCCAGTGCATCATAGCCACATTTTAAAGAATGGTTACTAACCTGCTGTATGTTATGTAACATGTCTTGAACATACTTTTTATCTAAAGATTCTTCAGAGGACAGCTTTTTAGTCAACTGGTCAAGCATAAACTCTTGATATTGAATCATATGAAATTGGCAGTTCAAAGCTCTAGCTGACAAAGTAGCAGAGGTGTAAACTTTTTTACCCCATCTCTCTAAGGACCTGGATTCCCTATCAGAGGGGAGGGGGTTTTTAGAAGAAGTAGCTGCTACAGCTTTAGGGCCCTGGGAGATAGTCTCTGGATCTGCAAAAGGGGCCTTATATAAATGGTGATGAGTGTCCGGGACCCTGTAGTACCTATCTGGTTTAGCAGGAGCCGGAGGTAAAGTATCAGGAGTAGTGCAAGCATCATTAAATGCATCATCAACAACAGAAAGAACTGGAGGAATAGCTAAAGGCCTATGTTGTGGTAAGTGTAGAAAGGTCCTAAGCCTTTTTCTGGAGTCTGAGAAATCTTGGCCCTGCCACTGAAATTGTTCCCTCATAGCATGCAAGGTTTCCCCAAAGGAAAATTCCTCAGGAGGAGAGGCTGAAGGGATGGACTCCTCAGCATCAGAGTCTTTGTAAGGAGAATAAGAAGCCTCAGGAGGGTCTGTATGTTCTGAATCATCAGAAGAATCATCTGTGGCTACTGGCTCAGGGGGCTCTGCTCTAGGCCTCTTTTCTGGAGGAGGGAGAGAGGCCCTGTCTGGATGAGGCTGGGATCCACGAATTAAAGTGATGAGATCCTGTGCCAAAGAAAACATATGGGAGCTGGTGCTGGGCCTGTGAGAGGGGGGCTTGGCAGGCACAGGTTTGGAAGTTTTGGCTGCTTTAGCCCTGGCAAAGGCCTTAATAGACATAACTGGAGGAGGCCTAGCAGCTCCACGTGCAGGGGTAGAAATATCTAGTGGAATGGTGTCTGATAAATCTTGTGAAATCGCAACAGAAGGCTGGATTTCAGAAGCCGTTTCTACCAATGTAGAAGAGGCCTTGGTAGAAGGCAAGTTATCGGCTGAAGAAAGAACCGCCTGCTCGGTCTCGGCCGAAACCGAGACACTCGTGGATTGCTTAACCGCGGTTTCAGCCAAAACCGCGGACCGCGAGTGTCGGTCCTTTTCTTTGCGTTTTTTGGTTATTTGCGTAGTCGGAGGATCCGACGGCATAATGTAGGCAAAATCGGAGCCGAAAATCTGTTCAGCAAAGTCCGAGCGACGTTTAAGCGTCCGTCGGTTAAAAGAAGCACATGCTAGACAAGCTGCTACGTCGTGGTCTGGGCCTAAACAATGTATGCAATAGGAGTGGAAATCTTTATGAGGTATTTGTTTCCCACAAGATAAACAGTTATTAACTTTCTCTGACATCGGCTGAGGCAAGAAAGAGTCCCCAACGGGGTACTTAGCTTTATAAAAGTCTTCGAAGTAGTATTCGGTAGTAGTAATCTCTGGATCTGACCGACCGGCACTTGCGAACAGCTTCTGCTTCGGGCACCACGCGGCAAGAAAGACTGAGGAAAATGGCGTTGGCTGATGCCTTTATACCCGAATAACTGCCGCAATGACATCGGGTGAAGTGCGACACCAGCCGAAGCCGGACCCAGACTTTGGAATCCGGCCGACCGAGGGGCTGCCTGATGACAGGACAACCCATTTGTAAGGACTGCAGATGCATCCTTGAAGGACATCAAATTAGTATGAACATATGCTGCACATAACATTGCAGCTGTAGTATAGACTGCATTTGGATCTCAGTGTCAGGAGAGGTTTTTGATGCTGTAAAAGAAAGTAGGAAGAACTTAGTACAGCGGAGGACCTGTAAGCAGAATAGGAACACCTCCCCAGAAATAAACATATAATGATGACTACAGTAAAACACTGTGTCTCTCACATTAACTTCTGCCTCTTAAAGAAGGTCAGGATGGCAACACTGAAAGTCACTGCAATAGTGCCTGAACTTCCCACCAAAATGATGGCATGACTCACTACCCTGGCATGCTTGAGCCAGGCATCTATCTTGTACAGTGGCCCATCATAATGGTCCATAAGGTGCTGCTCAAAGTCCCCTACAGAGAAAGAACAAAAAACAGTCTTGTTTTCCTTCAGTTACAAGGCAGAACCCCTGCTCATACTAGTACTGAGAAAGCAATATCCACTCACAAAGCTTTAGCTAAGGAGCAGCAAAGTGTGTGCACAGATGCATGCTCAGATATCACATGGCATGCATTGCAGTGCAGTACCAGGGCACTGCTGACAGCCTCTATGCTGCAGAGCCAAAGACCTAAGAACAACACAGGTTACATGCATGAGTACAGTGTGCTCATGCCCCTAGTCCCAGGATGAGTATGATAGCAACAGCTATTGTGGTAAGCATATACTGCTATGATAGCGATTTAGAGACACCATCTTAAATGACCTGTGTAGCATAACCTCTATGCAGAATGGTGCTTATTAGCACAACATAAAGGGTTGGCCCTATTTATGAAAATGCAATTGTGAAATCATGATCTTATGGAATAAGAATTTGGACATACGCATAATGATGGAAAACAAGATACTTGTTAATCTATCCCTGCACTATACTGAATGCACAAAGAGAATGAGAGCAACAGGGACTGAGAGGATGTTGTGTATGTGGGTGTGGGAACACAGCAAAATGTCATGATAAAGTCATGCCAAGCTGTTTGGGGAGGAACACTGTATACTATGTACACCTATGGAAGATCATGCCACAAAAGACTGATGTCCCCCTGCATATAAGATGAGCCATGGCAATGCATTTATGTTAGGAGCAGGGAATGCAGAGAACTACAAGGTTCAGTATGTTCTGCAGTGAGACATGTCATAATAATGTATGCATTGCTACAGTTTTTTTTCAGGAAGGGGAATGGCTACAACAATATAGAGAGGATAGTTAAATTGCCACCAAAAGTGGGACGGGGACAATGTACTTATATAAAACATATCCCTAGAAAGCTATGTATAGAGACACACAAGCACATGCACACACACACATACACACACACACACACACACACACACACACACACACACACACACACACACACACACACACACAGACACATGCATGTACATGCTGACTGACATGTACAACCAGAAAACCACAGTGAAAAACTTCTATAAAGCAAATTTCACACTCCTCAAAACCGAGGTGGAATCCTTCAAAGCCCCCAGGCCTGTGGAAAATACGGCCCAGACTGCAGAATCCTTTATAAACGCATTCTATGAACACCTTCAGGAATGCATGGATCACGCAATCCCAAATAAAACCAAGACCCAATCCTCCAAAGTTAGGTGTCCTGTCTGGTTGACCCCAGCCATAAACAAACTATACAATAGAAGGAGGAAGCTACTACATGATAGAGCAAAATCCCAAAAAGGGAAGGCATCTCTGATCAGTATTAGCAAAAAACTACGGGCACTCATAAAATCGTCTAAGGCCAGCTTCGAGAGAAAGATTGCACAGGACACTAAGGATAATCACAAGGCTTTCTTTAGTTATGTTAGGAACCTGGGTGGGAATTCCCAGATATGCTCAGAATTAGTCAAAATGACAAAAAATACACCGAACCCACAGACATTGCCAACATCCTAGCTGACAGGTTCAGTGCAAACTCCCCCCCCCCTTCCCCACCAAAAGGGCAAATATCTATCCCAGCAGAGTGCTGCCCCCCTGACATCTCAGATGCTCAGGTAAGAGACGCCCTCTCCAAAGCAAAAAACACAGCATCAATGGGACCAGATGGCGTCCCGGGCTGCGTCCTACATGAACTCCAAGAACTAAACCCAAACATAAAACTACTGCTCAATCTCTGCCTTACTACAGGATATGTACCCAAAGAGTGGGGTACAGCAACAGTGGTCCCTCTCCACAAAGGTGATGCCTCAACGGATCCTGGAAACTATTGCCCCATAAGCCTGACTAGCTTGGTCTGCAAACTATGGAAAGGATCATCATGGACCTCATAAATAAAGATATTGGGGACCTACAGACACTGGATCCTACCCAGTTCGGCTTTGTTAAAGGCAGATCCTGCCTCTTAAACCTGGTTGATTTCTTTGAAACAGTCACCAAGGCCATTGACAAGGGGAAGGTGGTCCACACAGCCTACCTGGACCTCGCAAAAGCCTTCGATACAATACCCCACTCGGGCATTATAGATAAGTTCACCAACTTAAATATAAACCCCTATGTCACTAGATGGGTTGCAAACTGGCTCAAGGACAGAACCCACAGGGTTAGAATTGCTGGAGCCATGTCAGACTCCAAACCAATTACAAGTGGTGTCTCACAAGGCTCAGTCCTGGGACCTCTCTTGTTCGGTATATATTTCTTGGAGGTACAGGCTAACACGGAAGGACTGTGGCTGACCAAGTTCGCAGATGACTGCAAACTGGGCACCATAATCGACTCTCCAGCCGACACAAGCATCCTACAAAAGGGCCTCATAGAAACAGACAACTGAGCCATGGCCTCAAGCTAAACGCCAAAAAGTGTATAGTCATCCCCTTTGGCAAAAACAAAGTGCCCACAAATTACCACATAGGTGGTAATCCATTAAGTACAGAAGAAGTAATTAGGGACCTGGGGATCCAAGTTAATAGCAATCTCTCATTTGACAACCACGTGGCCAAAGTGGTTAGAAAAACATTTTATATAGCCCACCTAATCATGAAGGGATTCACATCTAGATCAGGGGAGGTCATTGTGCCTCTTTACTCATCCCTCATCAGGCCCATAATTGAGTACAATGCCCCTTTTGGGATGTACCTTACCAGACACCTGCAGCAACTGGAAAGACCCCAAAAGTACCTCACCAAGAGGATCAAAGGGCTCAAACAGATGCCATATGCTGCCCGGTTAAAGAAACTCCAGCTCTACTCAGTGGCATACCGCCTGCTCAGAGGCGATCTGTGCCTGATGTATAAAGCCATATCCAACCCGGAATTAATGGACATGCTGCACCTCAGAAAATCCAAATCCCATTGAGCTATGCGCTCAAGAGACTTGAACCTCAGCACTGAAATAAATAGGACATGCTGGAGGGACAGATTCATAACCCAGAGGCTCCCTTCACTCTGGAATAAAATCCCAGTCCAGGTTAGGCAGAGTCTCTCATTGACTCTCTTCAAGAGGAATCTTGATGAGTGGATGGGAGATAGTAGGTTTACCCCAGGTATCACTTCTGTGTCACTGTTAGACAGAGGCACAGTATACTAACCTCAAAAAATGGCTTAGCAAAATTCATTTAAAATGGATGGCGAAAGCCAAACACACTCTGGCTAGGCTTATAAATGCCCTAGGGCAGATAGCTTAGTATGAACCTATGAACCTATAAGTGTGCACGTAGGCTCATAAGAGAAACAGTGGCTGGAAAGTTTCACCACCCAGAGCCCTGAGGTTTTATTACAGGTCCTCTGCACACATGGCATGCACATCTCAGGTAAATGAAACAGACAAGTTTTATTGCAGCCATGTCTGGCAGGGAAGGGTGCAGGACATCAGTGCTGTAGGCAGCCATAATAGTCCTGTACAACATATGTGGCAAAGGGTAACCAAGATGATATTGCATACCAAGAGCATGGCATGGGACTTTGCCAAGGAAATGTCTCCACAAGAGCTTGACCACCAACATAAGATTAGCTGCCAGAGATGGAGGAATTTTAAGAATTATGCTCTAGAGAGGTGAAGTGGGCCCTAATTCCTAGTGGTAGGTTGCACTGCACATATTACGGTTTACTAACATTAGTTCCATAATGTAATAATATGAGGCACATGGTAACCATCCTCTAGTCTGCCTCTGTAGGCCATGGTGATCCTAGTCATCTGAGGTTCCAGATACATGGAGGCCAGTTAGCTCACCAAAATTTAAACTTCAACAACTAAGTAAACAATACTGTTTTGTGCTATAGGTATAGGAGGCAAGAAAGACAGCATTACATCTGAGTGATCTTTGCTGATTGGCAGCTGATGGTGGACAATTACCACCTTTTCTATCATGGTTCAGCATCTATTACAGTACACATGCATTAAGGAAGCCTGGCAGTGCTGTCAATTGACTCTGAATAAAGCTGCTTTAACCCAGCTGATTACCTATGGATGACTTATATCTACCGTGAATCAGGACACAGAGTGTGTGTGTGTGTGTGTGTGTGTGTGTGTGTGTGTGTGTGTGTGTGTGTGTGTGTGTGTGTGTGTGTGTGTAATATCTAAAAAAGGGACAACCTGAGTTTTTACACAACATTACAATTAAACCTAGCAGTGTTTAAGTTCAATGGTGGGGACAATGTTTTACCTATCATCTGCTTGTTAAACCAGTCAAACAACTAACATTACAGGCTAAAGTTCCATGTAATGTAATCTTGTTTTTCTCCACTATTTAGCAATGTTCAGCAAGCAAAGTATCAGATGGAATAAAAAGACTTTAGAGGCGTAAGAGTGCTGTCTAAGGAGCCTACCCGAAGGAGATACTGATACAGTTCCAGTCTGGCAGCATAATTAAGTATATCTCTCCAGGCAGAGGAACAGCAAAACTAACTTAGTAAATAAATAGGTCACATTAGGCTGCCACTCACAAGAACATTTAGGTTCATAAGTTCATAGCTGTTTATTAGGCTAGCGTCTACAAGGGCCTTTTTAAGCCTAGCTATGCATTCCAAATCTCTGACAAGGTCTGGTACCCTTGATAAGTGTAAGCAGGGGCTTGAGAGGTGAAACATTTACAAGCAGGGGCCTGGGAGGTGAATCATTTGCATACTACCTAAATCCATTATAGACATAGGTGCCAAACCAGGGATGAATTTCCTGTTTCCCATCCAATTATCCAAGTTACATTTAAATTGGGTTAGGGAGGAACTCTGCTTCACATGAATAGAAAGCCTGTTCCATAGATGGGGTAGTCTCTGGGATACATACCTATCTTTCCAGCAGGTCCTACTTATATCACAGGCAATATTTGAGTCTTTAGAATGGGTAATTCAGGTGCTGTTTATTTTGTGGATATGCAGGAGGTTCATCAGGGTGTGGTCTGACAATGCCTTATATGCCTGGCATAGATCTCCCCTCAACAGCCTGTAGGAGACTGAATACAAGGATAGGACCTTGACGGGATCTGCATAGGACATGCTACTTACACTCTGTATTCTTTTAATGAAGAACCTCTGTGGATGTCCCATTTATTAGATATGCCTGGTTAGGTACATACCAAAGGGGACATTGTGCTCCCTGATAGATCTGATGAATGCTGAATACAGTGGAACAATGACTTCCTTGGACCTAGATGGCATACCTTTGTTTATAAGTTGCAAAACACAGAATGATTTCCTCACTACTGTAGACACATGATGGTCAAAGGCTAGATTACTGTCTATGTGTGTCCCCAAGTCCCTGACTACTGGGTCAGATCTTAGGGATACATTGTCAGTATGATAGTTAAAATGAATGGACTCCAAACGTGGAAAATTAAATGCCACATTTTTACCTGGATTAAATTATCAAGTCTCTATAGGATCGATTTTAAAAGAAAAGGATGATGTTTTAGCATTAATTCCTGTGTGGTGTATTG